>NC_081183.1:104291485-104592586 GCF_029867415.1 Vicia villosa
GAATGTGAAATATCACCACGTTGAAAATTAGATTCAATGAATAGGACTCCAAATATACTTATAATAGAGGCAAACTGTATGTTACGAGGAGAATTTGTTTCCTATAAATTAGAAAAAGTTTGAATATGATTTTGGGATAATTCATATTGAAAAGGGGAAAATTTTGGGGCAAAAATAGTGGCAATAAAGAGAATCTATTTGGTCTTTTTGTTGTCAAAAAATAATTATTCTTTGGATTAAATATGTTAGTGGTTCCTATAAATATGACACTTTTCACTTATAGTTCCTACAAAAAATTTCATCGAATTTTGATACTCAAAAAATTTACCTTATTCTTAAATATCTATATTCTTAAATATCTACGAAACAAAACTATATCATTTAAAACATGTCAGTAGAATTTGTAATTTACCTTATTTGATAGATCTTCTTAAATATCTTTGAGAAACAAAAACATCAATATCTCAAACTACATTACTTTTTAGTGGACAACTCTTTGTTTTAAAAATGAAAAAGAGTTGACCACTTAAGAAGTATTGCAATTAGAATATTGAATGTTAAATATCACCACGTTGAAAATTAGATTCAATGAATAGGACTCCAAATATACTTATAATAGAGGCAAACTGTATGTTACGAGGAGAATTTGTTTCCTATAAATTAGAAAAAGTTTGAATATGATTTTGGGATAATTCATATTGAAAAGGGGAAAACTTTGGGGCAAAAATAGTGGCAATAAAGAGAATCTATTTGGTCTTTTTGTTGTCAAAAAATAATTATTCTTTGGATTAAATATGTTAGTGGTTCCTATAAATATGACACTTTTCACTTATAGTTCCTACAAAAAATTTCATCGAATTTTGATACTAAAAAAATTTACCTTATTCTTAAATATCTATATTCTTAAATATCTATGAAACACAAGTATATCATTTAAAACATGTCAGTAGAATTTGTAATTTACCTTATTTGGTAGATCTTCTTAAATATCTTTGAGAAACAAAAACATCAATATCTCAAACTACATTACTTTTTAGTGGACAACTCTTTGTTTTAAAAATAAAAAAGAGTTGACCACTTAACTAGTAATGCAATTAGAATATTGAATGGAAAATATCACCACGTTGAAAATTAGATTCAATGAATAGGACTCCAAATATATTTATAATAGAGACAAACTATATGATACGAGGAGAATTTGTTTCCTATAAATTAGAAAAAGTTTGAATATGATTTTGGGATAATTCATATTGAAAAGGGGAAAATTTTGGGGCAAAAATAGTGGCAATAAAGAGAATCTATTTGGTCTTTTTGTTGTCAAAAAATAATTATTCTTTGGATTAAATATGTTAGTGGTTCCTATAAATGACACTTTTCACTTATAGTTCCTACAAAAAATTTCATCGAATTTTGATACTAAAAAAATTTACCTTATTCTTAAATATCTATATTCTTAAATATCTATGAAACACAACTATATCATTTAAAACATGTCAGTAGAATTTGTAATTTACCTTATTTGGTAGATCTTCTTAAATATCTTTGAGAAACAAAAACATCAATATCTCAAACTACATTACTTTTTAGTGGACAACTCTTTGTTTTAAAAATAAAAAAGAGTTGACCACTTAACTAGTAATGCAATTAGAATATTGAATGGAAAATATCACACCACGTTGAAAATTAGATTCAATGAATAGGACTCCAAATATATTTATAATAGAGACAAACTATATGATACGAGGAGAATTTGTTTCCTATAAATTAGAAAAAGTTTGAATATGATTTTGGGATAATTCATATTGAAAAGGGGAAAATCTTGGGGCAAAAATAGTGGCAATAAAGAGAATCTATTTGGTCTTTTTGTTGTCAAAAAATAATTATTCTTTGGATTAAATATGTTAGTGGTTCCTATAAATGACACTTTTCACTTATAGTTCCTACAAAAAATTTCATCGAATTTTGATACTAAAAAAATTTACCTTATTCTTAAATATCTATATTCTTAAATATCTATGAAACACAACTATATCATTTAAAACATGTCAGTAGAATTTGTAATTTACCTTATTTGGTAGATCTTCTTAAATATCTTTGAGAAACAAAAACATCAATATCTCAAACTACATTACTTTTTAGTGGACAACTCTTTGTTTTAAAAATAAAAAAGAGTTGACCACTTAACTAGTAATGCAATTAGAATATTGAATGGAAAATATCACCACGTTGAAAATTAGATTCAATGAATAGGACTCCAAATATATTTATAATAGAGACAAACTATATGATACGAGGAGAATTTGTTTCCTATAAATTAGAAAAAGTTTGAATATGATTTTGGGATAATTCATATTGAAAAGGGGAAAATTTTGGGGCAAAAATAGTGGCAATAAAGAGAATCTATTTGGTCTTTTTGTTGTCAAAAAATAATTATTCTTTGGATTAAATATGTTAGTGGTTCCTATAAATATGACACATTTCACTTATAGTTCCTACAAAAAATTTCATCGAATTTTGATACTAAAAAATTTACCTTATTCTTAAATATCTATATTCTTAAATATCTATGAAACACAAGTATATCATTTAAAACATGTCAGTAGAATTTGTAATTTACCTTATTTGGTAGATCTTCTTAAATATCTTTGAGAAACAAAAACATCAATATCTCAAACTACATTACTTTTTAGTGGACAACTCTTTGTTTTAAAAATGAAAAAGAGTTGACCACTTAAGAAGTATTGCAATTAGAATATTGAATGTTAAATATCACCACGTTGAAAATTAGATTCAATGAATAGGACTCCAAATATACTTATAATAGAGGCAAACTGTATGTTACGAGGAGAATTTGTTTCCTATAAATTAGAAAAAGTTTGAATATGATTTTGGGATAATTCATATTGAAAAGAAAAAATTTTGGGGCAGAAATAGTGGCAGTAAAGAGAATCTATTTGGTCTTATTGTTGTCAAAAACTAATTATTCTTTGGATTAAATATGTTAGTGGTTCCTATAAATATGACACATTTCACTTATAGTTCCTACAAAAAATTTCATCGAATTTTGATACTCAAAAAATTTACCTTATTCTTAAATATCTATATTCTTAAATATCTACGAAACAAAACTATATCATTTAAAACATGTCAGTAGAATTTGTAATTTACCTTATTTGATAGATCTTCTTAAATATCTTTGAGAAACAAAAACATCAATATCTCAAACTACATTACTTTTTAGTGGACAACTCTTTGTTTTAAAAATGAAAAAGAGTTGACCACTTAAGAAGTATTGCAATTAGAATATTGAATGTTAAATATCACCACGTTGAAAATTAGATTCAATGAATAGGACTCCAAATATACTTATAATAGAGGCAAACTGTATGTTACGAGGAGAATTTGTTTCCTATAAATTAGAAAAAGTTTGAATATGATTTTGGGATAATTCATATTGAAAAGGGGAAAATTTTGGGGCAAAAATAGTGGCAATAAAGAGAATCTATTTGGTCTTATTGTTGTCAAAAAATAATTATTCTTTGGATTAAATATGTTAGTGGTTCCTATAAATATGACACATTTCACTTATAGTTCCTACAAAAAATTTCATCGAATTTTGATACTCAAAAAATTTACCTTATTCTTAAATATCTATATTCTTAAATATCTACGAAACAAAACTATATCATTTAAAACATGTCAGTAGAATTTGTAATTTACCTTATTTGATAGATCTTCTTAAATATCTTTGAGAAACAAAAACATCAATATCTCAAACTACATTACTTTTTAGTGGACAACTCTTTGTTTTAAAAATGAAAAAGAGTTGACCACTTAAGAAGTATTGCAATTAGAATATTGAATGTTAAATATCACCACGTTGAAAATTAGATTCAATGAATAGGACTCCAAATATACTTATAATAGAGGCAAACTGTATGTTACGAGGAGAATTTGTTTCCTATAAATTAGAAAAAGTTTGAATATGATTTTGGGATAATTCATATTGAAAAGGGGAAAACTTTGGGGCAAAAATAGTGGCAATAAAGAGAATCTATTTGGTCTTTTGTTGTCAAAAAATAATTATTCTTTGGATTAAATATGTTAGTGGTTCCTATAAATATGACACTTTTCACTTATAGTTCCTACAAAAAATTTCATCGAATTTTGATACTAAAAAAATTTACCTTATTCTTAAATATCTATATTCTTAAATATCTACGAAACAAAACTATATCATTTAAAACATGTCAGTAGAATTTGTAATTTACCTTATTTGATAGATCTTCTTAAATATCTTTGAGAAACAAAAACATCAATATCTCAAACTACATTACTTTTTAGTGGACAACTCTTTGTTTTAAAAATGAAAAAGAGTTGACCACTTAAGAAGTATTGCAATTAGAATATTGAATGTTAAATATCACCACGTTGAAAATTAGATTCAATGAATAGGACTCCAAATATACTTATAATAGAGGCAAACTGTATGTTACGAGGAGAATTTGTTTCCTATAAATTAGAAAAAGTTTGAATATGATTTTGGGATAATTCATATTGAAAAGGGGAAAATTTTGGGGCAAAAATAGTGGCAATAAAGAGAATCTATTTGGTCTTTTTGTTGTCAAAAAATAATTATTCTTTGGATTAAATATGTTAGTGGTTCCTATAAATATGACACTTTTCACTTATAGTTCCTACAAAAAATTTCATCGAATTTTGATACTAAAAAAATTTACCTTATTCTTAAATATCTATATTCTTAAATATCTATGAAACACAAGTATATCATTTAAAACATGTCAGTAGAATTTGTAATTTACCTTATTTGGTAGATCTTCTTAAATATCTTTGAGAAACAAAAACATCAATATCTCAAACTACATTACTTTTTAGTGGACAACTCTTTGTTTTAAAAATGAAAAAGAGTTGACCACTTAAGAAGTATTGCAATTAGAATATTGAATGTGAAATATCACCACGTTGAAAATTAGATTCAATGAATAGGACTCCAAATATACTTATAATAGAGGCAAACTGTATGTTACGAGGAGAATTTGTTTCCTATAAATTAGAAAAAGTTTGAATATGATTTTGGGATAATTCATATTGAAAAGGGGAAAATTTTGGGGCAAAAATAGTGGCAGTAAAGAGAATCTATTTGGTCTTATTGTTGTCAAAAAATAATTATTCTTTGGATTAAATATGTTAGTGGTTCCTATAAATATGACACATTTCACTTATAGTTCCTACAAAAAATTTCATCGAATTTTGATACTCAAAAAATTTACCTTATTCTTAAATATCTATATTCTTAAATATCTACGAAACAAAACTATATCATTTAAAACATGTCAGTAGAATTTGTAATTTACCTTATTTGATAGATCTTCTTAAATATCTTTGAGAAACAAAAACATCAATATCTCAAACTACATTACTTTTTAGTGGACAACTCTTTGTTTTAAAAATGAAAAAGAGTTGACCACTTAAGAAGTATTGCAATTAGAATATTGAATGTTAAATATCACCACGTTGAAAATTAGATTCAATGAATAGGACTCCAAATATACTTATAATAGAGGCAAACTGTATGTTACGAGGAGAATTTGTTTCCTATAAATTAGAAAAAGTTTGAATATGATTTTGGGATAATTCATATTGAAAAGGGGAAAACTTTGGGGCAAAAATAGTGGCAATAAAGAGAATCTATTTGGTCTTTTTGTTGTCAAAAAATAATTATTCTTTGGATTAAATATGTTAGTGGTTCCTATAAATATGACACTTTTCACTTATAGTTCCTACAAAAAATTTCATCGAATTTTGATACTAAAAAATTTACCTTATTCTTAAATATCTATATTCTTAAATATCTATGAAACACAAGTATATCATTTAAAACATGTCAGTAGAATTTGTAATTTACCTTATTTGGTAGATCTTCTTAAATATCTTTGAGAAACAAAAACATCAATATCTCAAACTACATTACTTTTTAGTGGACAACTCTTTGTTTTAAAAATAAAAAAGAGTTGACCACTTAACTAGTAATGCAATTAGAATATTGAATGGAAAATATCACCACGTTGAAAATTAGATTCAATGAATAGGACTCCAAATATATTTATAATAGAGACAAACTATATGATACGAGGAGAATTTGTTTCCTATAAATTAGAAAAAGTTTGAATATGATTTTGGGATAATTCATATTGAAAAGGGGAAAATTTTGGGGCAAAAATAGTGGCAATAAAGAGAATCTATTTGGTCTTTTTGTTGTCAAAAAATAATTATTCTTTGGATTAAATATGTTAGTGGTTCCTATAAATGACACTTTTCACTTATAGTTCCTACAAAAAATTTCATCGAATTTTGATACTAAAAAAATTTACCTTATTCTTAAATATCTATATTCTTAAATATCTATGAAACACAACTATATCATTTAAAACATGTGAGTAGAATTTGTAATTTACCTTATTTGGTAGATCTTCTTAAATATCTTTGAGAAACAAAAACATCAATATCTCAAACTACATTACTTTTTAGTGGACAACTCTTTGTTTTAAAAATATAAAAGAGTTGACCACTTAACTAGTAATGCAATTAGAATATTGAATGGAAAATATCACCACGTTGAAAATTAGATTCAATGAATAGGACTCCAAATATATTTATAATAGAGACAAACTATATGATACGAGGAGAATTTGTTTCCTATAAATTAGAAAAAGTTTGAATATGATTTTGGGATAATTCATATTGAAAAGGGGAAAATGTTGGGGCAAAAATAGTGGCAATAAAGAGAATCTACTTGGTCTTTTTGTTGTCAAAAAATAATTATTCTTTGGATTAAATATGTTAGTGGTTCCTATAAATGATACTTTTCACTTATAGTTCCTACAAAAAATTTCATCGAATTTTGATACTAAAAAAATTTACCTTATTCTTAAATATCTATGAAACACAACTATATCATTTAAAACATGTCAGTAGAATTTGTAATTTACCTTATTTGGTAGATCTTCTTAAATATCTGAGAGAAACAAAAACATCAATATCTCAAACTACATTACTTTTTAGTGGACAACTCTTTGTTTTAAAAATGAAAAAGAGTTGACCACTTAAGAAGTATTGCAATTAGAATATTGAATGTAAAATATCACCACGTTGAAAATTAGATTCAATGAATAGGACTCCAAATATACTTATAATAGAGGCAAACAGTATGTTACGAGGAGAATTTGTTTCCTATAAATTAGAAAAAGTTTGAATATGATTTTGGGATAATTCATATTGAAAAGGGGAAAATTTTGGGGCAAAAATAGTGGCAATAAAGAGAATCTATTTGGTCTTTTTGTTGTCAAAAAATAATTATTCTTTGGATTAAATGTGTTAGTGGTTCCTATAAATGATACTTTTCACTTATAGTTCCTACAAAAAATTTCATCGAATTTTGATACTCAAAAAATTTACCTTATTCTTAAATATCTATATTCTTAAATATCTATGAAACACAACTATATCATTTAAAACATGTCAGTATATTTGTAATTTACCTTATTTGGTAGATCTTCTTAAATATCTTTGAGAAACAAAAACATCATTATCTCAAACTACATTACTTTTTAGTGGACAACTCTTTGTTTTAAAAATAAAAAAGAGTTGACCACTTAAATAGTAATGCAATTAGAATATTGAATGGAATATATCACCACGTTGAAAATTAGATTCAATGAATAGGACTCCAAATATATTTATAATAGAGACAAACTATATGTTACGAGGAGAATTTGTTTCCTATAAATTAGTAAAAGTTTGAATATGATTTTGGGATAATTCATATTGAAAAGGGGAAATTTTGGGGTAAAAATAGTGGCAATATAGAGAATCTATTTGGTCTTTTTGTTGTCAAAAAATAATTATTCTTTGGATTAAATATGTTAGTGGTTCCTATAAATATGACACTTTTCACTTATATTCCTACAAAAAATTTCATCGAATTTTATACTAAAAAAATTTACCTTAATCTTAAATATCTGTATTCTTAAAAATCTATGAAACACAACTATATCATTTAAAACATGTCAGTAGAATTTGTAATTTACCTTATTTGGTAGATCTTCTTAAATATCTTTCAGAAACAAAAACATCAATATCTCAAACTACATTACTTTTTAGTGGACAACTATTTGTTTTAAAAATGAAAAAGAGTTGACCACTTAAATAGTATTGCAATTAGAATATTGAATGTAAAATATCACCACGTTGAAAATTAGATTCAATGAATGGGACTCCAAATATACTTATAATAGAGGCAAACTGTATGTTACGAGGAGAATTTGTTTCCTATAAATTAGAAAAAGTTTGAATATGATTTTGGGATAATTCATATTGAAAAGAAAAAATTTTGGGGCAGAAATGGTGGCAGTAAAGAGAATCTATTTGGTCTTATTGTTGTCAAAAACTAATTATTCTTTGGATTAAATATGTTAGTGGTTCCTATAAATATGACACATTTCACTTATAGTTCCTACAAAAAATTTCATCGAATTTTGATACTAAAAAAATTTACCTTATTCTTAAATATCTATATTCTTAAATATCTATGAAACACAAGTATATCATTTAAAACATGTCAGGAGAATTTGTAATTTACCTTATTTGGTAGATCTTCTTAAATATCTTTGAGAAACAAAAACATCAATATCTCAAACTACATTACTTTTTAGTGGACTACTCTTTGTTTTAAAAATGAAAAAGAGTTGATGTAACACCCCACACATAATTGACTAGTATATTATGCATGAAACGTTAAAAATCGGTATTTGAGTACATACAAAAGCTAAAGATACAAGATGATCCATATAAATACAACATGAAATAATATTAATAATTACAAAACATGTGTCTTCATGGATCTGCACAGCGGAAAATGAGATCTGACGAGGTCTCCGAGCCATCACCACTTTAAGTCGTCAATCTGATCATGCTATCTGTCAAACGCTACTAAACTGCACCTGAAAAAATATAGGTTGATTGGGGTGAGATTACTAAATCTCAGTGAGTCCTCCTATCCTATGGGTCCACTCGGTTCTACAGGGTACATGCATCAACAAACCGAATCCACCATTGATTCGGGGTTATCCTCACATCCGGTACAAGTACGGAGAAAACAAGGAATCGTCCACCATAGGACTCATCATATACAAACACACAAGTATATCACAAACAAGTATGCAAACCCGTATCCATATACGGGGAATCAAGAAGTGTAATAAACCTCGGCTAGATTATGGAACGAACGCACCCTCGATGAGTCCACTCATGCCTAGTGTCAAGGGACTTGTACAAGCTCACTGCAAGATGGTTAGACGAGTCCACAAGCCTAAATGGCCGTACCATGACCTGGCCTAATTGGCGTCATTATCCCGTTAACCTCCTTCACGCTAGTGAGTTACGCAGAGTACAAACCGCCACCTTGACGCATGGTCCCACCAGGCGAAAGCCTAGTATTAGTCTACGTGACTTTACTAGAGGTGAGTTACAATCATTATGTAATAGCCTACATGGCCACATAACCCCACCATACCGAGCACACAAGTGTGTCAACGTCAATGAGTATAAGCCCCTCACGGCACTCACGAGCACACTGCAACGGTAGCTCAGGTGCGCGACCTCTGATCATAACATCGGACTATTCCACGGACCACATGATCCAGGATAATACCTTACATCATAGTAAGAGGTATATCCCAACCTAACCCCCGGCCACTTCGATTCAAGCATACGCACATACAACAAGTGTAAAGTCATAATCAAACCAATCCGAATGTTTAACCAAAACAATTGGATATCAACATATTTCCATACTTGTTCTCATCATAGTATTCAGAATCAATCACAATTGAATAGACAAGAACTATAGAATAAACATATTCAATATTACGCATAACATTCCACGTAAGCAGTCGAACGGAAATAAAGGCAATGCGTGTCATAAGACGTCACACATTAAACGTACATATGTATACTAATGGTTCAGGAGGAGTTTGGTTACGATTGAAACCAGAACTACACTCAAGGGTAAGAAAACAGAATTCTGCAATCAGCAGCTTCCGCTTAGCGGCCTCACGTCCGCTTAGCGGGCTCGCGACAATATTTACTTCTGGAATATCCGCTGGGCGGCCTTGGCCCGTCCGCTTAGCGGACTCGCGATAATCTGCAGAATTACAACAACATCCGCTAAGCGACCGTAGTCCGCTTAGCGGACCATCATTATTGCAGAAAAACTCAGAACATATCAGTTCCGTAATGGGGTGTCTATACCCATCAACACCACCTGCATGCAACAACCAAAGACGTATCCAGCCAGCAAATGTCAATAGCAACCAACAATTAACACAATTATCAAATTAGTGTCATGGATTTATGATTAATTCTCACAAACCCTAAACCCCAATCACTAACCCTTACATGCAAATCCCCAAGTTACTATCTAAGGACTCACCTTGGATTAAGGGAGCTTTGGATGATGAACATGCTGCAATTGAGCTCCTAACTTGACCAAAATTCCAACTCCAAATTCATCAAACCCGTAATCACTCTTGTACCCACTTTCAGCATCACTGACACAACTTCAAGGTCAGTTTTCTCCTTCGAAACAGAAGCTATGAACACGAACCATAGGTGCAAATCGAAGAGAAACTCGTTAGCTTTCCAATGGAACCAGAATCGTTACAATCGGAGTTACGAGTTGAGAGTTATACCTGTTTTAGTGGAGGCTGTTCTTGGAGTGCGAAAATGCAATTGATGAAGATGAACATAAGTTGTTATTCTTTCTCTCTTGCTCTTAAGCCCTTCCAATAAATGATTATTCCTCAAGACATGAATTTATTCCACCAAACATGTCTTAAGGGCCATGCAACAAAGTCTTATATCCATTATGTCCTTCAACTTAGTGTTAATTACCATCATGCCATATGGTTGCATCCCAACTACACACATGTGATTCTAACTACTCCACTAATTCTTGATATTAGTCATTCTTTAGATTAATAGAGAATAAGACCAATGCTCTCTCTCTAACTACCATTTACTCATTTAAATGATAATTATCGGTGTCGAAGGATCGGGATATTACATTCTCCCCCCCTTAAATAGAATTCGTCCTCGAATTCCCTCCGTTCACCACGAAAACCAACCCTTCGTATCTCTTCAATCAGGGGAAAGAATGTTACTCACATTCGTCCTTAGATAATCTCACTACTCAGTCTGATCGTCATACCATACGAAGAAACCTAATCTGCCACAATACTTGCGTCCCACTATACATGATTAGAAACATTAACCGTCAAGCAACACATCTATTCAGGTACTTCGTCTTGACATACATTGTATAAGACCTTTCCAAGGTCCTCGACCTCCACTGCTCTGCACTGGATTTCCATAACTTCAAAACTCTAATAATCCTCTCAGCTCTTTGAATTACTTCCCGTTTGAGGATTATTGCCACAACGTCACTTACGCGATAACACCTCAAGTTGTTCTCCACTCGAGTCCATATAATGTCATTAGGCGTTAGCCAAATGTCTTGGTCTCAACTTCCGGTTCCCAAGGTCTTAGGATGATTGTCCCAAATTTACCTTTACTTATACAACTGAATCTCTTTACTTTAACCCTTACTCCAGTCTAGACATAACAATCGTCACCGCAAAACCACGAAGGGATAATCATCTTGCAATTGTAGCCTTGTCATTCGACAACTTCACACAAGATTCCACTGATGAGAGGTGAACTTCAAAAGCTGACCTGTGACCATTGTCCAAGTCTTCCTGCACGATCATAATACACAAGACATAACCATAAAGAACTTGTGTCAACTGAAAATTTCCACTAGACCTCCGCATTTCAGCGGTCACAATACTATATCGAACACTTGTTGCTTACAAGCTCAACTGATGATCTACAAACATCGGACAACATGCCATCCACAAAGTGTCTTTCCAAGTCGTCCCATTGACGACACGTCTCAGGATTATGGTGAACTCTTGTAAGGGACTGAGATGAACAAAACGCCACTTCGAGGAGTTTCTCTTAGGAGGACACTTCCATTCCAAAATAAGACCCAAAATAATCTGTCCATTTCTATCTCCAATCTTATCTGGTTCTTCCTTTATCCGTTGCGCTACTCTGATCCCAACAAGTCACATACCTTGAGATCCTCTGAGCCACGCTATGTCCACAGTCCACTTAGTTTCATTACTTTACCAAGTTTACCCAATTCTTAAATAACAATGGTTCCTTCTCGAAAACTTGTGCCATCAAGGTACGTGCTAGGACCTTAGACATCCCCAACTAAGGCTACTTCCTGAGTATGAGCAGTTTCCAAAATTAGGTCACTAATAATTCCATCAATCCGGACTAGGTCCACTAAACACAAGTTGGTTTCACATTCGGTTCCATGACATCGAAAGTCGAAGTCTCCCTGACTTAGAGATTCGTCCCTCTCCATTAATTCCCATAGTGCATAACTTGTTATGTCTTCCCTTACAAAAAGTCTTGTTACTTAACTAATATAGTGAACCCTTCATAACATGATGCAGTTCACGACATCCCTGACAGTTCACATAGCTTCTTCCCAACTATACAACTTTGTTCTCTTGGTGTGATAACACCTCTGATGAGTCAAGCGACTTAACGGATACAACAACTTCTCACGGCCACTCTTCATTCGTACAGTCATCTAATGCCTTTCTCACTTCTGAATCGAATACTAACTGACTTCCTCGGTAGTATCCTTCATTGCAGTGCTTCTAACGGCTTGAGCATAGTCGCAATGCAAGGGATTGCACTTTCCACCATGTAAATCTCTCCTACTGACCCCTCAGCACTTATCGATCCAAGGGTGTCTTTGTCTTCCCAAGTTTAATATTCCTTCACTTGGAGCATCAACAAACACTCTTCCCAATCTGTCACGCTCCAAGTTAATCCAAGACACCTTTCACCGATTCTATCACCGGTCACCAGTGTTAAGGGATAGCCACTCAATGTGCTACCAGAATATCGTGGTCATACATGAGTTCCACCCTATACTCACATAACTGGAATTGAACACTTCACGGAACAAGAACTTCCCCAAGGTATAATATGATACTAACTCACGGGATCACGATCACTCAGGGTCTCCATAAGTATAGTATTGGATCTTGATCCATTTCACCATCGGCTGTCTAGTCATTCCTCTACTATCGAGCGCGACATATGGATCCTTATCCCACGTACCTTATGAGAGTCCGGATCTGTATCTCACAAGTGCCAAATCAGAATTCTACCTTGAGCTTCAGGTCACCTTTGTCCCACACACATCGGAAAAAGGATGACTCACGCATCTTGTGCACGATAGCGATACTGTGGCATCATACCCGTCTGGTAGTACCAACATGGTGGTCCAACATCCGAGGCCATGTATCTAGGTAAACTACCTCAGTGGCGTATAATGACCCCCACGAGTATCCTATTGTCACAACCGACAAGTGTCTGAACAGGTTCCCAATAGGCTCATTGTTCCTCAAGTCTTTCGAATCACACTCCTCAGGATGCTAAAACCTGAGAGTGCCACACCAAGGGTTACTTACTCGGAAAACCAAAACGGCAAACACGAAGATATGAAGTTCAACTTCTGATTACAATGCAGCGCGTGTACCCACTCGTCCCACGCATGCATGAGATTCCAAGGATAATTCAGTCTAGATAGGAATACTATGGTTCCTAACATCCAACACAACTGCGATCATCCTATTGACGTTCCAGATAGGTCTTAGTTCTTACTCGCCTGAACGCCCAACGCCAAGCGTAGTTCTATGGCTTCACTCGGGGTCAGACAAACAACAACTAACAAGAACTTAGGTCACTGCATTTCACGCTTCTGCATCATTTCATATTCCATCTAGCGTAGTTCTAGAACTTAAATACAAAATGATAAGAACGGAAATGCATGCCCTCTTCCACCGACAAGGTATTCAAGCTTCGCCAATCTTAAGTTACTACACTCATACATTCCACCAACCTTTACTAGGTAACCACTTTTGTCTAAGATATACCAAGTTGAATCAGGATCCAATACTCCGTCCATCCAATTACTGTCCATGCCAGCGTAATCAGAAAGGTCTGACTCCTCTACCCGCGCTTCCAAAGGTTACTCTATCCTATCGGCTCATCAGTCGCACTTAACACCGGCAGTATCATCAGTACTAAATCCTATGAGATCCCAGTTCAACACCTTCGGAGAATCTTACTTACAAGGCTCTTTCTCAATCGTGTCTGGATTTCCCTTGCTATTACCAAGACTTAGAGAAAATTTCACTTCGTCCAATCAAAATACTGGGGTTCTAGTTGTCTCGACCCACACCTTGACAGTTCGGGTATCACTACTTCGTGTCGAACGCTCTCCTTAAGCTTGACGACTCCAATATTATCCACTTACAATGTCCAAACAATCCACTACTCATCCTACTTCAACGACTTAGGTTCACAACCTTGCAGGTTTTATGAGTCCTCGTGGCGGCTCTGCCGTAATTCCACTGTCACGCATTCAGTCGATGAGTTGATCAAGTTCAACGACTCAATGAGATGTCAGTAAAATCAGGCTAGCAACGCACACATGTGAGGAGGAAAAGGAATTGCTAGTGATGTCTCATGGCTCGGCCGAGAATCGACCTGCTCTGATACCAACTGTAACACCCCACACATAATTGACTAGTATATTATGCATGAAACGTTAAAAATCGGTATTTGAGTACATACAAAAGCTAAAGATACAAGATGATCCATATAAATACAACATGAAATAATATTAATAATTACAAAACATGTGTCTTCATGGATCTGCACAGCGGAAAATGAGATCTGACGAGGTCTCCGAGCCATCACCACTTTAAGTCGTCAATCTGATCATGCTATCTGTCAAACGCTACTAAACTGCACCTGAAAAAATATAGGTTGATTGGGGTGAGATTACTAAATCTCAGTGAGTCCTCCTATCCTATGGGTCCACTCGGTTCTACAGGGTACATGCATCAACAAACCGAATCCACCATTGATTCGGGGTTATCCTCACATCCGGTACAAGTACGGAGAAAACAAGGAATCGTCCACCATAGGACTCATCATATACAAACACACAAGTATATCACAAACAAGTATGCAAACCCGTATCCATATACGGGGAATCAAGAAGTGTAATAAACCTCGGCTAGATTATGGAACGAACGCACCCTCGATGAGTCCACCCATGCCTAGTGTCAAGGGACTTGTACAAGCTCACTGCAAGATGGTTAGACGAGTCCACAAGCCTAAATGGCCGTACCATGACCTGGCCTAATTGGCGTCATTATCCCGTTAACCTCCTTCACGCTAGTGAGTTACGCAGAGTACAAACCGCCACCTTGACGCATGGTCCCACCGGGCGAAAGCCTAGTATTAGTCTACGTGACTTTACTAGAGGTGAGTTACAATCATTATGTAATAGCCTACATGGCCACATAACCCCACCATACCGAGCACACAAGTGTGTCAACGTCAATGAGTATAAGCCCCTCACGGCACTCACGAGCACACTGCAACGGTAGCTCAGGTGCGCGACCTCTGATCATAACATCGGACTATTCCACGGACCACATGATCCAGGATAATACCTTACATCATAGTAAGAGGTATATCCCAACCTAACCCCCGGCCACTTCGATTCAAGCATACGCACATACAACAAGTGTAAAGTCATAATCAAACCAATCCGAATGTTTAACCAAAACAATTGGATATCAACATATTTCCATACTTGTTCTCATCATAGTATTCAGAATCAATCACAATTGAATAGACAAGAACTATAGAATAAACATATTCAATATTACGCATAACATTCCACGTAAGCAGTCGAACGGAAATAAAGGCAATGCGTGTCATAAGACGTCACACATTAAACGTACATATGTATACTAATGGTTCAGGAGGAGTTTGGTTACGATTGAAACCAGAACTACACTCAAGGGTAAGAAAACAGAATTCTGCAATCAGCAGCTTCCGCTTAGCGGCCTCACGTCCGCTTAGCGGGCTCGCGACAATATTTACTTCTGGAATATCCGCTGGGCGGCCTTGGCCCGTCCGCTTAGCGGACTCGCGATAATCTGCAGAATTACAACAACATCCGCTAAGCGACCGTAGTCCGCTTAGCGGACCATCATTATTGCAGAAAAACTCAGAGCATATCAGTTCCGCAATGGGGTGTCTATACCCATCAACACCACCTGCATGCAACAACCAAAGACGTATCCAGCCAGCAAATGTCAATAGCAACCAACAATTAACACAATTATCAAATTAGTGTCATGGATTTATGATTAATTCTCACAAACCCTAAACCCCAATCACTAACCCTTACATGCAAATCCCCAAGTTACTATCTAAGGACTCACCTTGGATTAAGGGAGCTTTGGATGATGAACATGCTGCAGTTGAGCTCCTAACTTGACCAAAATTCCAACTCCAAATTCATCAAACCCGTAATCACTCTTGTACCCACTTTCAGCATCACTGACACAACTTCAAGGTCAGTTTTCTCCTTCGAAACAGAAGCTATGAACACGAACCATAGGTGCAAATCGAAGAGAAACTCGTTAGCTTTCCAATGGAACCAGAATCGTTACAATCGGAGTTACGAGTTGAGAGTTATACCTGTTTTAGTGGAGGCTGTTCTTGGAGTGCGAAAATGCAATTGATGAAGATGAACATAAGTTGTTATTCTTTCTCTCTTGCTCTTAAGCCCTTCCAATAAATGATTATTCCTCAAGACATGAATTTATTCCACCAAACATGTCTTAAGGGCCATGCAACAAAGTCTTATATCCATTATGTCCTTCAACTTAGTGTTAATTACCATCATGCCATATGGTTGCATCCTAACTACACACATGTGATTCTAACTACTCCACTAATTCTTGATATTAATCATTCTTTAGATTAATAGAGAATAAGACCAATGCTCTCTCTCTAACTACCATTTACTCATTTAAATGATAATTATCGGTGTCGAAGGATCGGGATATTACAGTTGACCACTTAAGACGTATTGCAATTAGAATATTGAATGTGAAATATCACCACGTTGAAAATTAGATTCAATGAATAGGACTCCAAATATACTTATAATAGAGGCAAACTGTATGTTACGAGGAGAATTTGTTTCCTATAAATTAGAAAAAGTTTGAATATGATTTTTGGATAATTCATATTGAAAAGGGGAAAACTTTGGGGCAAAAATAGTGGCAATAAAGAGAATCTATTTGGTCTTTTTGTTGTCAAAAAATAATTATTCTTTGGATTAAATATGTTAGTGGTTCCTATAAATATGACACTTTTCATTTATAGTTCCTACAAAAAATTTCATCGAATTTTGATACTAAAAAAATTTACCTTATTCTTAAATATCTATATTCTTAAATATCTATGAAACACAACTATATTATTTAAAACATGTCAGTAGAATTTGTAATTTACCTTATTTGATAGATCTTCTTAAATATCGTTGAGAAACAAAAACATCAATATCTCAAACTACATTACTTTTTAGTGCACAACTCTTTGTTTTAAAAATGAAAAAGAGTTGACCACTTAAGAAGTATTGCAATTAGAATATTGAATGTAAAATATCACCACGTTGAAAATTAGATTCAATGAATAGGACTTCAAATATACTTATAATAGAGGCAAACTGTATGTTACGAGGAGAATTTGTTTCCTATAAATTAGAAAAAGTTTGAATATGATTTTGGGATAATTCATATTGAAAAGGGGAAAATTTTGGGGCAAAAATAGTGGCAATAAAGAGAATCTATTTGGTCTTTTTGTTGTCAAAAACTAATTATTCTTTGGATTAAATATGTTAGTGGTTCCTATAAATGACACTTTTCACTTATAGTTCCTACAAAAAATTTCATCGAATTTTGATACTAAAAAAATTTACCTTATTCTTAAATATCTATATTCTTAAATATCTATGAAACACAACTATATCATTTAAAACATGTCAGTAGAATTTGTAATTTACCTTATTTGATAGATCTTCTTAAATATCTTTGAGAAACAAAAACATCAATATCTCAAACTACATTACTTTTTAGTGGACAACTCTTTGTTTTAAAAATAAAAAAGAGTTGACCACTTAAATAGTAATGCAATTAGAATATTGAATGGAAAATATCACCACGTTGAAAATTAGATTTAATGAATAGGACTCCAAATATATTTATAATAGAGACAAACCATATGTTACGAGGAGAATTTGTTTCCTATAAATTAGAAAAAGTTTGAATATGATTTTGGGATAATTCATATTGAAAAGGGGAAAATTTTGGGGCAAAAATAGTGGCAATAAAGAGAATCTATTTAGTCTTTTTGTTGTCAAAAAGTATTATTCTTTTAAGCATTTCCCTTCTTTTAATAGCAATGTTATCTATTTTTCTTAATGAATTTATATAATTGATGTGGTAACCTACAGTACTTATGTCCCTCAAAATCAAAATACTATTCATAATAGTTGTAGTTTCCATTTTTTAAAATTTCAAAATTAATATTTTCCATTTTCAATTATGTTTCTTTCTATTATAGTTTTAATTTTTTAATCATTGTTGAGCACTCGTCACCTAATTTCAAATTAAATTTTATTTAAAAAATATATACTAAATAAAAAAGTTAAGTAATTTAAATTTAAATATACATTTAACTCTGTTATTTTAATAAAAATAAATTTTATCTTTTCATTTCAAAAGCTAATTTTTTCCACTTTCAAACAACCTTTTATGCAATATATGTCTTTTTCAGTTCCCACAGGTTTTTATGATGTGGCAATGATGTGAAAGAATTTATTAACAAAAATGCTTTATAAAAAGTTGTTCTAATAAAAAATAAATAAAAAATTTAAATGAAAGGTAAAAATTGTTTTAAAAAAAAAAAAAAAAAATAGACAGGCAAGCCCGGAAGCCGCCACATTGGCGGGGCAGCTATATTTTTATGCCCATTAGGCGAGCTTGCTTGTTACGCTCTTTTTTTTAAGCACTTAAGGAAGGACGGGGCGGACGACCTCTTTTGCCACCCCTAATCATAACCAATCATATTTAGAAATAAACTCATGGTAATTGTTAATTCCCCTATGAGTAACTAAGTTATTTTAGATTAGGTCTTTGAGATGAACATAATTGTGCTTTGTTGGATCATATGTCTGTTTGAAATTATTTGAATGCTTTTATGTTATTATCATTATTTAATTGTTCTTGATCTTAATTTTTTTTGTTGACAAGCACGAAAATTGATATTTAAGGAGTAGGGATTATCGATCGTAAGTCTATTTATCCGATGTAGGGCAATTATTCAACTTAGTAATTAACTAGGAATAGGAAATTAGGAATACATAATTATAAGTTGGGATTTCGAGTTATGGAACTTAGAAATGCCTAGTTTAACTTTGAATTTGCCTAAGAAATTAGGGAATTATTGTGTAAATTAGTTAGTCGTTCACCAAGAATTTAGGAATAATGGTCTTGTTAATTCAACGCGAGATTAAAAAAAATTGTAATTCTTTTAACACACAGCTCATCAATTGGTATAATAAGGGAATTTGATATAAAATATATAACTTGTTGGTACCCGTCAAACTTGGCCAAGGAGGGAGCACTACTACAAAACGCGCATACAACAATGCCAAAGTCACCATGGTTCTTCCAAAAATCGTGGTGACCCTTATAAACTCATGCACTATTTTTTTTAATTAAATTTTTTAAGGGTATAATTACGGTTACTTTCATAACTGTGATGATACAATCAAGCTTTCCTGGGTTCGAACCTCAGCTCCCTCAAATATTTTATTCCGTTTACATTAATGTAGGCCTTTTCGTTTTTATTTATATTTCAATAAATAATAATAGGGATATCTCTACGGTTCTTTTGTAAAATCGTTGTTACACACTGGCGCTTCTTTGTATAATTAAACACCAAGTATCCATTTTCCCACTGATAAAAGAAACAACCCTAACACCAACATCGTAGTCATTATCGGGAAGAAGACAACAACATCTACACAATGTTCTACTTTAAGGTACGTCAAATATTTTCGACATTGTTGTTGTTCAATTTTGTTTCAATGTTGCATTTGAAGAGAAACGCATCCAAAGGAGTTTCTATGTCTTCCTCTATGAAATCTCGATCTGGAAATTTTTGTGGTTGTAATGGTCGTATGGTTTTGTACCAATGCTAGAAGGGAGAAAATAAAGGAAGGCTATTTTGGAGATGTCCATTTTGGAGGAGTGATAAAACATGTAATTTGTTCATATGGGATGACGATATGGTAGAAAAATGGGGAAGTGAATATGAGAGCATTATGAAGTCAGAGTTGGAAACTTTGGGCTATTTGAAGGTTATGTATGAAAATAAAAAATGAAGAACAAGAATTTGAAGAGCAAACTGAAATCAGAGAGATTTTATGAAAATTTGAAGTTGTTATATTTTGTTATCTCCTTTATGTTTACTAATTACTTTGTTATGAAATGTAATAGTCGAAGATGTTATGTCTAGGGTTTAGGGTTTGAATTGCATTGTTGATGTTAAAACTGCATATGCAGTGAACACGGCAATTATAATAGTTGAACATGACAGTGTAACAGACGATTTCTTACGAGTAAGTTCATTGCAAAGTGTTGAATTTACAATTATAATTATCATTCAAGGTGTTTGTGAGTATATTAGTTTATAGTTTAAGCTGATAGTTTAAGTTGTTAGTTTAAGTTGATAATGTAAGAGAGTGATAATCCCTAACGTTAACAAGAAAGAATAAAATTTTACTACATAAACTTTCAATAGAGAAGGCCTTAATAATAAAATCTAAATCATCTATATAAGAGGAAGTTTGACCAATCATAGTTTGCCTCATCCTCATTATCAAAGTCGAAGAAAATCATCTGCTTTCTCAACCTTCATCTTCTTTGTAACATCCCTATTTCTCTAGGTATGAGAATAAAGACTAGTGAGACCATATGGAAATTAAGAGTTGTTGAAATAAATTAATGGATTATTTTGGAACTAAGAAAAGGTTAGTGAGGAACTTAAAGACTTAGTTAGTATTGGACCAAATGGCAAAACGGTAAATAATGCATAGTTGAAGAGTAATATGGTCATTCCACTTTAAGTATGGATGAATTAGGGGCTGTTTGGCTGCATAATTTCATTCAATCCATTCCTAAACAGATTCTAAGAGGTAGTGAAAGTGTGGAACACATAAAAAGAAGAAGAGATATGAAGCTCATTCTCCATGGATGCATGTATGAAAAGTTTAGTGATTTTAGAGGAAGAACTATGATCAAGTGCATCATCATCTCTTCCCTCTCCAATCAGAATCAAGCTTGGTCTCATCATCATCATCATCTTCATCTCTTTCAAATCAGAATCTTCAAGCTTGAGGTGAGTTCCATAGTTAGAACTTGGGGTATGAATTGGGATTTATGCATGATTAAGGGTTTAGATAGTGATCAATACCTTGCATGTGGATTTGATCGGTTAATTATATGTTCTTTTGATGCAATTGTATGATATGGAATGTTGAAATAGGATGGGGTTCGAATTTGGATTGTTGGGGAACCTATGGATGAGTTATAACTCTTTTGGAACTGGTTTTATACAAGAAAAATGTGATTTTTTCTTTTGGTTCAGTAAGCAATCGATTGCAGGGGTCAAGCAATCGATTGCACTGTGAAAAATTGGCATTCTGCGCTTCTGGTTCAGTGAGCAATCGATTGCACACCAGTGCAAATCGATTGCACCTGACAGAAAATCATCCTTTTACTGTTTTGACCATAACTGGAGTTCCGTAACTCGGAATCAGGCGTCGTCAGAGGCATTGGAAAGCTAATGGAAAGGGCTACAATATGCTCAAGCTTAAACAACATTATCATACTCTTAAATATTAATCAAATCCATGTGAATATTCTTGTACCTTGGTTACTAAAAGGTAATACTCGCATGATTGATTCGTTAACCGTCCTAAGGGCCGTAGTGCCCAAGTGTCCCTTTAAGTGGGTTATAGGCATCATAGAATGAGCGGTGATGGAAATCAAAGATAGCCATGTCCATTTAAGATGTTTAGGTATTATAGCTTGTGAAGTTAAGCAAGTGAACCAAGAGGCGAGGAGGCCTTACAACTTGGTGTAACTTGTGTACGTCGATCAATAAAGTATGGATATGGTAAGGTGAACCTTAGGATACCTAAACCAAGAGATATGAACGGATGTTAACTTGATATTCATTTTTCCATTCAAGCAATTACTTTCAATATCCTACAATCTAACAGTGTAGTAACTATGAGACGAGGGGTTAGAGAACAGACATAAGGATAGTAACTGCGAGTAGGCATGTAACATATATGTTGGCTATTTATTGTGAAGTATTTCCAAAGATGCCCCTGTGCCACATATATTGCAGGCATTCCTCGAGTGTGTGATCTCAGGAATGGGCCATGCTCCGTAGTTTAGGAGCTATTCTTCGGGGATGAACTCCCGGAGATGTGGGCCACACCTTCTCCTTTTGTCATCTCCTTGAGGGTGAATTTCTATGTGAGATTCGGACCCTAGGATATTGGAGGAGTTTAATCGTGAGTTGCGATTCAATGTCGATTCCATGGTTCTCTATAGTCATATGAGTTACTTACCATGTAGATTGAAAAGGGTGATTTGGGGTCTTGTTTCGAGGGAAGATAGGCAGGTAAACCCGGAAGACCAGACCTTGAGGGTAGCTCTCGACAGAAGGTTGGCAGGTAAACCCGGAAGACCTATTCTGGAGGAAACATGTACCTAATATCCGAACATGTGATATGTTCTCAGAATATCTAATCGGATGGTCAGAGGACATTCAATCGTGGTGCTATGAGTTGACATGCTTTCCTGTACTGGATAGTGAGGAAACCTCAGGATCTGACATGGATCTGTAGTTGATGTATGTACCCTGTAGAGCCGAGAGAACCCATAAGATAGGGGAACTCACTGAGATTTAGTAATCTCACCCCATTCATCTTATTATTTTTCAGGTACCGTGCAAGATCGAGTTTTGCTAGATGCTTGGATCAAGAGTTTTTGACCGGATGCCGTGAAGACTGTGCCTGATCTTTTCTTCCGCTATGTATTATTATCATTGTGTAGACATATCAATTGTATCCATCTTAGAGATGATTTTGAAATGTATACATCTTATTTTATTACTCCTAAATTTTATATGTACTCAGTACCAGTTATTAGTATTTTGCTAATATGATTCTAGACACATATTGGTAGGGTATTACAGTTGGTATGAGAGCAGGTCGACCCTCGACCTAGCCGTGAGGCATCATTAGCAAATTTCTTTCTTCCTCACAAGTGTGCGTTGCTGGCTCGATTCTACTGTCACGTTATTCGACTGATGAACTTGATCAACTCACCAACTGGATACGTGATAGGCAGGATTGCGGCAGAGCCGCCACGAGGACGCGTTAGCCCCGTAGTAACTCATGTAGTAACAGAAGTGCAATAAGGGATTGTGGAGAATTGTCGGCCGTGGATAGTGTCGCATATGCAAGATAGTTGCGATAGTAGTCTCCACAGAAGAAATCAGGAAGTTGGAAATTCCAAGACACCTTATGGGACGGAGTGAACCTTTCATACGAAGTGTATGTTAGAGGAATCAGTTGAAGTGGTTGAAGTCGGTTAAGTTGGGAGAATGTTGGGATTGTCATACGTAAGAGGATAAATTGTCACAGAATAGTTGACAACCCAACTGTCGTGATATGGTCTAAGACGACTGGAAGTTCCAAGACTTCGATTGGATGTAGTGAACCTTCTCTGGAATCTCGGTAGTAGTAAAGTAGATCCATGAAGCACCTAAGTAGGAATGGAGTAAGGGAATTCTGTGATGGAGCTGATCTTGAAGCCGTAAGGAATTCGTTACTCGAACATGGTGCTAGTAGCAGACTTGGACAGAGAAACAGTTGGATAAAAAACCTTGGGAGTTGAACAGAGATATTGGACCTTTCTAATTACTCTTGCCTAGACAGTATTTGGAGGAACAAGATTATTACCTTTGACTTGTTTTGGTGTACCTTAAGATGCGGGTAGTTATCTAGTGAATGGTTGGTAGAACGAGTGGAAGTGGTGATCTACAAATTGGGAAGTCTGAGATGCCTGATAGGGTGGAAGAAACTACTGCATCTCCTTGTGTATTCTGAAATGCGTAAGTCCTAGAACTACGCTAGGCGACAACTGAGTGGATGGATATGCGTAGTGCAGTAATACATGTTCCCTACTAATTATGGATCATCCAATACCGAGTGAGGTTGTAGAGCTACGCTATGCGTTGGGTACTTAGGTGAACTACACTAGTGGTTGTCTAAAGCATCGGTGAGTTGACTGCAGTAGGTGACTGTTATTTGTAACCATGATATTCCTATATGGTGGGATTTATCATTAGCAATCTCTCGTGCGTTCCCTGTGTGAGTGAGTATACACCTGGCATAGGAACTCGAACTGGAGTTGTAGTGAGTCAGATCTTGTCATACCCCAAATTTGTCCTACCCTTTTACTTTCATCTGGCTTAGGCTTTTTCATTCATGTGCATCTCTCCATTTAGGTCATCTAACACATCATGCATCATTTATCAATAAATTAGGCTCGGGATCAAGGATTCTAAAAGATCAAGGTTTAGTTGTTCATTTGCTCAAGGTTGTTGAGTTTCACCATGTAAATATGAGATTAAGGTATTGCTTTGGATTTAAGATCATCTTTGAGTCATGACACAAAAGAAGAGCTTGAAGATCTATTTTAAAGCATCTTTCCTTCGTTGCTTAACATGCAAGTTGGAATTTGTTTGTTGAGATTGGAGGTGGGTTCGAATTCAAAGGCAATCAAAACGAAACAGAGTTTCTCAAGCAATTGTGTAGAACTTCTATATAAAAAGGAAGTACTTGGAATTTAAGGATAATGCCATTTTGGAACGCTCATTCAAATTTTACACATCGAGTTACATCCATCATTCAACATCTCAATTCGTCACTATTCAAATATCTTCAAAGGCAAGTTAATTTGGGATTCATGGAGAAGCGAGGATCAATTGAGACAATATGGGGAGAAGCATTTCGTTCAAGACAAAGTCAAACTTCAAGTGGAAATCAAATAAGTTTATCCATGGATTTTGAGATTTATTCATTGTTACATCAAGAGTTTTCTACAAAGATTCATTTCAAGGTTTTCAAACAAAGGAGCTTCTTAACCCTTCAAATTCGATAGTGTTTCAACTACATCATTCAAGTCCAGATTCAACCCCATCACACACGTAGAAAATTACACAAAGCACTCCATTCAAACACATTCCTAAAATCTATCCTAAAGACTAAGGCCTTCCTTTCTTCCTCTTTCTCTTCGAGCGTACTTCGTATTCCTTCCAAGTCTTCTTTTCTTCATACCATAGCAGCCCCACAAAGTTCAGCTTTTAACCCGACCTTGCACCCTGTATCAGAAAATCAGCCCTGCATCCAGATCCAAATCAGAAAATCAGCAACAATATCACACACATAACTTAGCTCATGATGATTCAAACATCCTGCTGCCACATAAATATTCCATGTACATCAAAACCATAACCAAAAGCCCTGCATTTACACATACAAACAGCAGCACCAGTACAGAATAAGACACATCTACAAAAAACAAGACAATGCACATCAGCCACAAAAATATTGCATACACATCATTCATCATCATCACTTAACAAAACCATATAACACTAACCTACATACATCACATTCAACAATCAGTCACAATATAGTTTTAAACTTCCACCTTTCCTATATCATTCATGGCTGCTGCACATACATGGTTCAACTCATTCCAAAGTAGGTCATTCACTCTAAATCCTTCATCAGCACTTCAATACACCAAACAAAAATTCAACACAAATTCAAAACCATATCCATAATCTACATACATACTTGACCAAAACCACATCAATGTCCATAGAATTCAGACAAAAAAAGAAGCTTGCAGCAATACAAAGAACAGACTTCTAACCATTCAAGCTCATACACAGTCTACTAACAGTTAAGCCGAATACCGGATCAAATTCAGGAAAGTGAACCTGCTGAATTCCAACAGAACCGGAGGCCTAAGTTGCAACTGACAGCAAATACAAAAGAGCTGAACCGAACCAGTTCACACAGCCATGAAGCATCATTCAATATTAAACAAAAAGGCAAAGCAGCAAGTTCAAAATGTTCAGTCATTCACGAGTCGGCAACATATACACAATCAGATAAACCAGCTCAACAGAAAATACAAGGAAATGAGAAAGTTAGGAATAGAATTGCAGTTCAACACAAACCTCTAACAGTCTTCTAACAGATCCTAACAACCTAGTGCAAAACAAATCAAACTAACTTCTAACCACCAACTAACTATTCCTAACAGCATAACAGAATCCTAACCGCCTAGAAATAAGTAACTAATTTCTACAAACTGCATAACAGAACCCCAACAGAAAACAGAATTGAACCAAATGAAAAACTAACCTTGAGAATCGATTTCCTTCACCTCTATATAACAGACCACCCTTCATTCATCAGGCTCTTCTTGAACCATTCTTCTTCACTCTGTTTCAATCTCTCTTCACTTTCATTCTCCCTCCACAATCAACTTCCATCATCATCTCATTCTCCACATCCTCAAAACACTTCATCCACCATTTTTTTTCTACGTTCACCAACCTTCACTCTCAACTATGACCAATCAACACCTTCACTTGTCATCGTCTTCATCTCTTCAATCACCACCTTCGATCTCTCATTCTCTCTGATTCAATTCGTCAGAAGCAAATTATAACAGCGTGACGGAAAGAAAAGCTAAGAGAATTGGAAAGGAGAAGGGAAATCGCATATCAAAAAAAGATCGTGATAGAAAAGAACTCACCATAACAGAATTCTTGAGCTCCTCTATAATCTTCAGTTCCTCCCTCGATTCATCTTCAACTCACCTTCATCCCTCTCAAGAATCATCTCTGTTCAATACGCTTCAATCACCATCGATCTTCACCATCTCTGCTTCAAGCATCATCACCATCAATAACAAAAATATAAGAAGGAGAATCACAAGAAGCGGAGGGATTCACATCGTTACTTGAAGAAATGGCTTGATCATTGTCTAGGAGTTCATCCGCACTTGCTTTCGATCGGAATCTCCTCGCATCCTCTTCGCTTCGCGCTTGGTATTGCTCAGAAAGGAGTAAAGAGATGTCCAATCGGAGAAATGAGAGTGAGGCGGAGAGAAGCGCAATGTGAGGTGTTGTTGTTTGATTCACGGCGGCTCAGGTGTGGTATTGCCGGCGCCGCCGCAGTTCGTCGTTTGTTGAAGAAGGAGAGGGTGAACGTGAATATGAAAGGTCACAAATGTTAACCCTAGCCCCTTTTGTTTATCAATTATAATTAGTATATTATTATGTTAATGTTAATTATGTTAACATAAAGTCTGAATTGATTAAATTAAATGGGAGTATTCGCATGATTAATTAGTATAAAGTCTGAAGTAATTGATTTTGATTAGGGATTAATTAACATAGAATTGAATTGAAAATTCAGAAAAGAGATTTGAATTTGCTTGGGCCTTGCTCACACGGAACTACTATTCCCACCCCCAGGAAAAGGCCCAAAACGCGCCCTAGTGTAAATCCAATGCATTTCATTTTCGCTTCTGCACCCCCCTGTGTTGTTAAATTTTTCTCCTCTTGCAATTTGTATCTCTTCTAACTTTTGTTTGGTTAATCAATTTTAGCTCAAATAAAAAATCAATAAAAATATGTTTTAGATACTTCTATGTGTGTAAATAATTGTGGCTTTTTTTTTTATAGATTTTTAGAAACTAGTTTGCTATTTTTAATAAATCTTTTCTTCACATACGTTCATTCTCCTTCATATTTTGCTATGTTTTACAAATTAATTTCGTTTAACACTTTAGGAACAGAATTTAACCACCAATTTTTGTATGGTTGCTGTAGACTAACCCATGATGATGTGTAAGAAAAATGAACTCCTAATTCTTTGTTTTGATTGGTATTTGGTTAGCTTTGTTTAACGCGATTAACATGCGTTTCCATTAGACAATTGTGACGTTTGTGCTCTCAATTTGAAATGCATTCATGCAATAATGTTGGTTCCTTTTTTTACATATAATTAGGGATGTTTAGAGGTCCTAAAACCTGGAATTGAAAATTTTAAATCATGTTTTCCCATTTTACTCGATTTTTCTTTCGCACATGTAAATAACTTGTTTTTGGTTGACGATTGCACCGTAGCTTGTACAAATGACCCGTAATTTTGTGTGGAACTTCTTGGCATGACCTTGTGGTTGTTTAGGCATCTAGTATAGGCTATTTTCTACTGACTTGTACCATTTGATTGCATGTTTCTAACTTCATTCACAATTTGAAACCGTTTAGCTAGTATTAACCTAGTGTTGTCTAGTTTTGGTTAGTGTTTTGTCTTGCTTCATGCTAATTGACTAATATAGATTAACATAGGATATTAGGACTAAATGAATGAGTTTGCTACTTACTTCAAGCCTAGTTCATGTGTTCACTTGTTTTTGTCTTGATTAATTGATGTTTGTCCGCTAATTGGTAAGTAACGATTCATGCGATACTTTGGTAACTTTTGTGAATACTTTTGTGTGATACCGTGATGCTTTTGTATTTGATTTGGGACACTCAATCCCTTGTTTTGCTACTAACTTGAGGCTTCCCTCTCTTGTTTCCATGCTTAGCCTCTCATTCCTTGCTTTGATGTTGCTTATTCCTTACTATTGCTTGCCATGTTCCCTTAGACTCTTCCTTCTTTGCTAAAAGGAATTGAGATAGGATAGGTATCCTTGACCTTAGGGCCATTATAGATTAGAATAACTTAGATTAGAATGGTAGATCTAGTTCCCTTTTGCATTCTTTTTCTTTTTCAACTCTTTAAAACATTAATAAAAGGAAGATGCGAATCACATTAAGCAAGCGATAGAGAAATGAGTGGGATTCATTCCCTAATCTATTTCTCAATCACTTAGTGGCATAGAAACGAGTGGGATTCATTCCTAATCTGTTTCTCCGTCGCTACTTAATGGGAGAGAAACGAGTGGGATTCATTCCCTAATCTGTTTCTCAAACATTAATTAATGGGAGAGAAATGAGTGAGATTCATTCTCTAATCTGTTTCTCAAACATTACATAATGGGATGGAAGTGAGTGGGATTCATTCCCTAATCTGCTTCTCGATCATTATACATTTTATGTGATTCGAATCGTGAAGTAAATTCCCTTAAAAAATACACAACCAAAAACACTTTAAAACACCTAACAATGGTTCAGACTAAAGCAAAGCAGAGAAAGTGGTGAGTGGCCCGGTATTGGGAACTGTTCATCACTCATCTACCCTAAAAGACACAAACCAATCATTTCTTTTTCTTTTGCCTCGTTGGCACCTAAGGGCAATGTCATTTCCGTTCGTACGCATCGTAGGTCTTCCCTTATGCAAGAACGTGAACGTTGACTCCGCCCAATTAAAAAACACAAAAACAAACAGAAAATCGTGAGCCGAGCTACGGTAACTCTGATTCCTGAAAAGGATACGTAGGCAGCGGGGTAGGGCCCGTGCGAGTACAATTCTTTATTTTCCCTACATTTTGCATTCATTCGCATATTGACATAGACATAGTTATACACCCTTTAGATAGAAACAGACATAGGTGGATACCATCGAGTACGATGGGCGTGAGGGGTGCTAGCACCTTCCCCTTGCGTAACCGACTCCCGTACCTTGATTCTCTGGTCGCAAGACCCTGTTCCTTCCTTTGTTAGGTTATCTGATATTCCTTTCCCTTATGGGATAAATATATTGGTGGCGACTCTGTTCATTTTTCGCGAGCGTGCGACAGATCTAATTTGTTGTGTTCAGTGGAGGTTAACCTTAAACGTGTGACTAGAAGGATCTGAGTAGAGATGACCTCAGTTGAGACATGTTCGGTTAGTCGTTCGTGGCTATAGGATACAAGTGGAGACTGTTATACGCTACTGGGTAGGTTACATGAGTGCATGGCCTCGGATTTGAACCACCATGTTAGTACTACTAGACAGGTATATCGCCACAGTATCGCTATCATGCACGAGGCGCGTTAGTCGACCTTTCCTGCAGATGTGAGACATGCTGATCTGAAACTCAAGGTAGGATGACATTGGTATTCGTGAGACACGGATCCAGATTCTCATAAGGTAGGTGGGATAAGAATCCACATGTTGCACTCGATGATTAAGGATTATGCGAGTAGGTGACAACAAGGTGGATTAGATTCTAATGCTACGCTTATGAGGAGAACTTGGGTGGTCGAGACCGCTTGAGAATTTTTGGATCCTACAATGTGGATGCTCCTTGTTTCGTTGGAGTTAGTTAACCATTATGCATGGTTCCCGAGATGGGATGTGTGTGTGATCGTCATATTCCGACCAACACATTATATGACTATTCTTTAACATTGGTGATTAATGTTAGAATGAATGAAGTATGCCTTGGGTTATCTCGATGTGAGAAGTATCGAGGTGAGTATCTGATGATCCTCATAAGATAAATAAGTTCATTCTCGGTAAGCAGAGGCACATTGGTTTTGGAAGTGTCGTGGAATTTCAAAGGGGAATGTCCAATGCACAAAGTATGATTCCTTGCATGGTAACTACACTTTTTCCGTTAGAAACGCTGCATTGGGTAATGCAACAAAGGAAGTTAGTTTAGTGTCAGATTCGGAAACGAAAAGGCACTAGATGACTGCGTGAGAAGTGCGGCTAGGAAAGGATTATTATATCGGTTAAGCAATATGAATTATTGGGAGTGTTGTCACACCAACGGTATGAAGTCGTATGGTTGAGAAGAAACTGCATAAAAGTTAGGAAGAGTTATCGTAGTTTTACTATGTGGAAGTTGGTAAAGAAAGATTAACTCCTATTCATTAATTATCCGAATGTAGATGTTCTATAACAGAAGTGTGCGACCAAGTTATCTTTAAATGGACCTAACCAAGAATGATGAGGCAGTTAGTGATATGAGTTTGGGAAATTACTCAACCTCGAGGAGTAGGTGGCGATTACTGTGTTGAGGACTGAACGCGCGTGGTGTGGATGGACGTCGTGGAAAATGAGTTTTGGGCTATAACGAAGCCTGCAAATCGATTTGCATGAGGTGCAAATCGATTATTGTCTGACTGGTAGTGGAAAATTAGCAAGTTGTTATTGATGATGACTTTATTGGTTCGACCCTAACTTGAGAAACACATATCAAATTGGCATATGGTTATTCTTTCAGCTTAAGGTATAGGGTGGGTGTATTAGTGGGTATCTGGAATGTAGAACGGTGCCACTGTAGGGGAGTTGAGGATGTGATCGGATTTTGGAATAACGAGGCTTCTATAAGGACTATTCGAGAAATAGCCAAAAGACAATATCATTATGATTGGATTCATGATATGAGAAATACTACCTCCTAAAATGCACTGTAAGTCAGAAATTACTCAAAGAAGTGTCAGATAGATATGTAGTAATTTCAATTTGAAGGGATGAATCAGTCGGATCCTCTATGAGTATAAGAAGCTAGTAAAACCTATTTCGGCAAAAATAAGGGATTGTTAAGAAGCGAGTGGTGGACTAAGTATTCAGCAGTAAAACGCACGGCTTTAAGACTTTTTCGGATGAACTATGGAGACTAAGATGACACTCGTATTGGATTAGCCATAGCTTAGTTTATTGGTAACCTAATATTCGGGAGGACTTGATCAAAGTTGTTCGGTGGATAAAGCATTAAGGATGAATTATCGGTATCGAAAGGAACAACAAAGATTCAGTAATGGAGATACATGGTTACAGAGGGTAGGCGCATTATTACTATGTCTTATGCACTTAAGCGTGCATGAATACTTAAACGATCATTGAAGGTTGATTGTTAGAGTTCATCTTTCGTCGGCAGGAATTGTGTGAAGTTGTTGGATATCAAGACTTTTGTTGCAGAATTATACACCCTTTTGGATTGTGGTGGCAGTTATGTCGTCTAAGACTGAACCAAGGGTCGATGTATGAAGCTTGGTTGTACGAAGAAGGTAGACATGAGAAATTTCATCGCCTCGTTGGGAGAAGATGTAAGGAACATGTCTTTCCCCGTTGGAAAAAGATATGAAGAGTTTGTGTTCATGGTGATTGGAAGGAATTCGAGGGTGAATTCTATTTAAGGAGAGGAGAATGTAACATCCCTATTTCTCTAGGTATGAGAATAAAGACTAGTGAGACCATATGGAAATTAAGAGTTGGTGAAATAAATTAATGAATTACTTTGGAACTAAGAAAAGGTTAGTGAGGAACTTAAAGACTTAGTTAGTATTGGACCAAATGGAAAAACGGTAAATAATGCATAGTTGAAGGGTAATATGGTCATTCCACTTTAAGTATGGATGAATTAGGGGCTGCTTGGCTGCATAATTTCATTCAATCCATTCCTAAACAGATTCTAAGAGGTAGTGAAAGTGAGGAACACATAAAAAGAAGAAGAGATATGAAGCTCATTCTCCATGGATGCATGTATGAAAAGTTTAGTGATTTTAGAGGAAGAACTATGATCAAGTGCATCATCATCTCTTCCCTCTCAAATCAGAATCAAGCTTGGTCTCATCATCATCATCATCATCTTCATCTCTTTCAAATCAGAATCTTCAAGCTTGAGGTGAGTTCCATAGTTAGAACTTGGGGTATGAATTGGGATTTATGCATGATTAAGGGTTTAGATAGTGATCAATACCTTGCATGTTGATTTGATCGATTAATTATATGTTCTTTTGATGCAATTGTATGATATGGAATGTTGAAATAGGATGGGGTTCGAATTTGGATTGTTGGGGAACCTATGGATGAGTTAGAACTCTTTTGGAACTGGTTTTATGCAAGAAAAATGTGATTTTTGCTTTTGGTTCAGTAAGCAATCGATTGCAGGGGTCAAGCAATCGATTGCACTGTGAAAAATTGGCATTGAGCGCTTCTGGTTCAGTGAGCAATCGATTTCACACCAATGCAAATCGATTGCACTTGACAGAAAATCATCCTTTTACTGTTTTGACCATAACTGGAGTTCCGTAACTCGGAATTAGGCGTCGTCGGAGGCATTGGAAAGCTAATGTAAAGGGCTACAATATGCTCAAGCTTAAAAAACATTATCATACTCTTAAATATTAATCAAATCCATGTGAATATTCTTGTACCTTGGTTACTAAAAGGTAATACTCGCATAATTGATTCGTTAGCCGTCCTAAGGGTCGTAGTGCCCAAGTGTCCCTTTAAGTGGGTTATAGGCATCATAGAATGAGCGGTGATGGAAATCAAAGATAGACATGTTCACTTAAGATATTTAGGTATTATAGCTTGTGAAGCTAAGCAAGTGAACCAAGAGGCGAGGAGGCCTTACAACTTGGTGTAACTTATGTACGTCGATCAATAAAGTATGGATATGGTAAGGTCAACCTTAGGATACCTAAACGAAGAGATATGAACGGATGTTAACCTGATATTCCTTTTTCCATTCAAGCGATTACTTTCAATATCCTACAATCTAATGGTGTAGTAAGTATGAGACGAGGGGTTAGAGAACAAACATAAGGATAGTAACTGCGAGTAGGCATGTTACATATATGTTGGCTATTTCTTGTGAAGTATTTCCAAGGATGCCCCTGTGCCACATATATTGCAGGCATTCCTCGAGTGTGTGATCTCAAGAATGGGTCGTGCTCCGTAATTCAGGAGCTATTCTTCGGGGATGAACTCCCGGAGATGTGGGCCACACCTTCTCCTTTTGTCATCTCCTTGAAGGTGAATTTCTATATGAGATGCGGACCCTAGGATATTGAAGGAGTTGAGTCGTGAGATGCGATACAATGTCGATTCCATGGTTCTCTATAGTCATATGAGTTACTTACCATGTAGATTGAAAAGGGTGATTTGGGGTCTTGTTTCAAGGGCAGATAAGCAGGTAAACCCGAAAGACCAGACCTTGAGGGTAGCTCCCGACAGAAGGTTGGCAGGTAAACCCGGAAGACCTATTCTGGAGGAAACATGTACCTAATATCCGAACATGTGATATGTTCTCAGAATATCTAATCGGATGGTCAGAGGACATTCAATCGTGGTGCTATGAGTTGACATGCTTTCCTGTACTAGATAGTGAGGAAACCTTAGGATCTGACATGGATCTGTAGTTGATGTATGTACCCTGTAGAGCCGAGAGAACCCATAAGATAGGGGAACTCACTGAGATTTAGTAATCTCACCCCATTCATCTTATTATTTTTCAAGTACCGTGCAAGATTGAGTTTTGCTAGATGCTTGGATCAAGAGCTTTTGACCGGATGTCGTGAAGACTGTGCCTGATCTTTTCTTTCGTTGTGTATTATTATCATTGTGTAGACATATCAATTGTATCCATCTTAGAGATGATTTTGAAATGTATACATCTTATTTTATTACTCCTGAATTTTGTATGTACTCAGTACCAGTTATTAGTATTTTGCTAATATGATTCTAGACACATATTGGTAGGGTATTACATTCTTCTTCTCACCCTGAGAGCTCTCATGTGTCTCACATACTGTTAGTTCGCACAAGACCAGATTCTTTCCTCGTCTTAATTTTAAGGATGGTTTTGCAGCACAACAACCTCTACAACAACAACATCTTGATTATGAGGATGGCTTTGTAGCACAACACCCTCTACAACAACAACTCTTCATTCTTAGCATTGTGGGTAGCTTGAGCAGCATAACTCATTTTGATTCTTTTGGATGAAGTTTTTTTGTGTTTTGGTTCTTCCGCTTTTATATTGTTCCTTCTAATTCTTCGTCTTCTTCTCTTGAAAGTTTAAAAACCAAAAGATGCACACATGCCATGCTAGTTTGCTCATTATTGGTTCTTTATTTATTTACACTTTCTGTTCTCTTGGAAGTTGGAAAGATCATTTGTCTACCTCGAGCTGTTCAAATTTATTCTTCCATTCTTAGATAATTATTCTATGTATATTTTAATGTACTTTATGGAATTATGTACTTAATACAACTAATTTTAATATCAATTCAAAAAGGGTGTATTGTTGATTCTGGTATGGTACATTTGACATTTATTCATAAACAATACCATAACAGGTATTAGGATTATATGTTGATATATGGTGCATGCTTTCTAGTTAAATAAACGATCATAGGACCGTGATTGAAAGTAACGATAAACAACTACATAACAACGCCTAGACCTGCGTGATTATATACTTATTCCATTCGTAGTCAAATGTCTTTTCATAATAGTGGAGGTTTAAAACCATCTAGGACAGGTGCCCCCATATCTCGTCTAAGGGTGGTTAGGGGTCTACCAATTACATTTCCTCTACGGATTGGAATCTTATTGGCGTTGTGTGATATTGCAGACATTATCGTCTTCCAATGTTTGGTTATGGAGGCGTAATTTGTCCATGGCGACACGTACCTTTTCCGAGGTGTCGGCATCACCGTTGCCACTAATGCCTTCTTGTGTAGGGGATGAAGCTCTCCTATTAACTATAGGTGAAGGTGACTAAATGTTAGAGTGAAGGGTAACTATGGGAAGGGTGATGGTGATGAAAAAAGGTGTGGCCCATGTTAGTTTTACTGGGACTCCACGGTGGGCACCATTATACTACTAAAAAAGTATAGGTGTGCATGTTACCCTGCAAGGGTTGGGAGACTAAGATGTCTTAGTAGATTTATAACACGATATGGTGGTGTAGCGGGGAAAAATCTGAGAACGAAGCCATAGGATTGACTCGACTCGATATTTCATTTGAAATCGCCACCGCGCTTTATTGTTTCCAAAGGAAAAGGGAAAAGAACGTAAAACCCCAAAGTTTTGTTTTTAAAACAAGAAAGAGAACTCAGGTTCGGGTGTTGATTATACAAGGGGAAGGTTTTAAGCACCCCTCATATCTGTGGTATTCCACAGGAACCTTTTTGAAAATTTGTGTCGTGTGTGCTAAAAAAAAAGGGTTTGTTTTATTTTTAAAATAAGCTCGGCAAGACATTAAGTCTTGTGCCTACATACCTCCTCGGTGCAATGGAGAAGTCAGAGCTAATGTAGTTCCGCTTTAAAGGGAAAACATTTTAAAAACGAATAAACACTTTATCGTCGTCGGAGAGAAATACTCAGCCATTGGTCTTGAGCATGAGAACAAATGAGTTCTTTGCTTCGCAAATGAAAGAAGGGCTCCAACTCAGATAAAATCAACGAGTATGCCACTAGCTCTCTCACGCGGAAAAGATCTCATTATATCAATCAATTTCAAAATCATGGGGTATCGCCACTCGGTTCGACAATTAGTCGTGTCTAAACTTTTTTGAAGAAAAGGCCACTAAAGGCAAAAGATATTTTTAAAGAAAGGTTTTGAAAAGATTGCAAACATAAGAAGGTTTTGTAAAAAGAGAGAAGATTTTGAAAATTAAAGAAAGTGGGAGGAGATGAAGAGACTATCCTATTGCGTAAAATAAAAGCTAAGGAAAGAAACGGTCTAACCGAAATAAGAAGCCAACACTTGACATTAAGAGTAAAGGTAGATTTCCCATCCTTTGGACTTATCAATACCAAACCAACACATTACCACTTAGGGATCCAGATGAACTTATTTTCTTAGCACCACTTTGCATTAAGCACATTAAAATTCTGACGAAAATCGGGCAGAGTAACGACTGTTTTCGGGTAAAATCCTTATCTCAATGCCTTGGAATTAACCATCAAGGACTTTCAAGGAAAATACCTGCACATACAAACAGACAACAATCCAATGCCAGACAGACAGAATAACAGCAGAGTAACAATATCATAAGGGTCCAGAGGTACTAAGTCCATAAGTCCGAATCTCCAAAATGCTCGGGATAGTAACCAATAGTCCGAAAGAGAGCCTTAAACATTTTTTAAATTTGTTATTTATTAGTGTTTTAGTATAAAAAGTAAAGTATGGTCCAAGTGGACAAAGAGAAAATAGCGGAAACATAAACATAGTGTCTAAATGAACAAAGAGAAAATAGCGGAATGTAAATATGATGAAATGATAAAGTAAAGCATAAAGAAAAATATAAAGAGCAATATAATAAATTGCGGAAATTAAAGTCAGTTGTTAGATGTTAAAGATAACCATCTTGAAACTTGTCAAGTATGTTATCAAAGTTAGTAAGAAAGATCGATGGTGAGTGAAGGATGTTCTCGGATTTAAATTCAATGGAACTTTATTAGAAGCTTGCTAAAATCATAGCGACTACACGATAAATTTCCATAATTCTTAAATCAACCGCATACAATTATCTTCCATATTTGATCTTTTTGATTTGGGACACGAAATATTGCGCTATGTTAAGCAGATCGCCAAGTGACTTATGTAGAAATCACCCTACAACGAGGCCGGTCAAAACTTTATGTGCTAATGCTTGCGAGAGAAGCGATATGTAGATCACTCTCCGAAAGCAAAACCGCACAAAAAGAAAAATGGTGAGTGATCTAGTCTTTACCAAAAATCCATAAGAATTCTCAAGGTATTAAGACTTTCATCGATCAAAATAAAGAGAAGCAAAAGATGGAACCACATTAAAAGCTCCTTTCATCCATAATTTCAATCACTTAATTTTGCGGATTTGGATTCTCATCCTATCGACGCCCTAAGTCCATTGAAATTAGAGAGAAATTAGGCCTCTAACTTGTGATTCAAAGAAAATATCAAAAGAATGGAGTAGAAGAAGAGTTAGAACCAAAAACAAGTCAAAAACCACAAAAACAAGCATTCTGCCTCACTGGAAATCGATTTCCCTCTGTAGGAAATCGATTTCCTGCCTGCAGAATTCAGATCTGGCGCAAAAACAAAGTGGAAATCGATTTCCCTCTGTAGGAAATCGATTTCATGCGCACAGTTTTCAAAAAAACAGCATTAGGAACTTTAAAACTTGATTTAGGCAAACATTCAAACACCTTATGATCACATATCAATTAGAGCATAAATTTTCCATCAATTCACCATCAAATAGGACCAATATAGCATCAAAGATGCATTGAACACAACCAACAAAGATCTACATCTTAGAATTTAGAAATTTACCAATTCTCGAGACAAATGTTGAAGTAGCTTCAAGAACAAGCACAAAGTGTGTAGATCTTTCACAATTGGAGATGAACAACCAAAGAAAAGAGGGAAATGTAGGAGTTTTAGTTCAAAATTAGAAAGATTCAATGTGAATCTCACTAATTCTATGAAAATGAACTTTGGGTGAGGGTTTTGGAAAGGGTGAGAAATGAATTTGCAAGCAATTTTTTGGATCTCCAAGCTTGAGAAATGGGAGAGTAGAGACCTCTATTTATAGGATGAGAGCAAGAGTAGTGGAAATTTGGTCATTTGCTCTTGGTTAATTAACTTGTGTTTAATTGGTACTTAAATGGTAAAAATGGTAAAATGAGGTTTAAGTGGGTTTAATGAAGGGATTAATTTTGGTGAGGTGGAAAATTGGTAAAATGATCAAATAAAAAAGGTGCCAAAATGATGTCAAGCTTCCCTCCTTATATTTTTTGAATTTTGCGCACAGGAAATCGATTTCCCATAGGGGTAAATCGATTTCCACCTTCAATTTTTCCAAAAAATGTTTTCTTGCACTGTTTTGATTTTTGCCCGATCTTTCACCTGTAAAATATAAACAAAAGAGACAAAACACATATTTTTTGGATATGGTTAGTATTAAACTAATAAAAATCTAAAAGCGCTTGGTGGTTCCCCTCAGAGACAATCACAGTATCAAAGACAGAGCCTCACAATGGTGCTTTTGATTAATGATTAATATGCAATTGATGTATGATTATAGGGTCAAAAATTGGGGTATGACAGGTGGTTAGATCTTTCTTACGATGACGAGAAGTCTTTTATGATGATGTTTTGAGGTAGTTTAGGAGTCCTTCTCAAGTAAGGTGAGAGGATCTCCAAATGACCCGTGGTGCTTGGAAGCAAGCATATGTAATACGGTCAGTGGGGTGTTAAGACTATAGTGAACGTTGTTCTCTTTAGGGTGTAGAAAATGTATATCACTTAGGTTTTGTCATTTCTTCTCTAGAGGGGAGATATATTTATAGAGGCCTCTAGGACTTCGGGTTTGAGTCACCCCTAGGGGCGTCTGTAAGAACAACATTTGGTTCTACAATATATCTATGAGTTTTGATGATAAAAATGAGTATGTTTGCATGAACAATTTTGATAACCTAATGTTTGTTGTTTTGAGTACTTAATAAACAGGTTCTAATTCTGATGAAAAGGCGTGGCCAAAACATCAGAAGTTACCAAGTTATCTTTCCGCGTTACACAAGTTCTGATGAACAGTAGCAAAGCTTCAAAAGCATGTGAAGTCATTACTCTGATACGAATTCTGAAGAAACCATTCTGAAGACCAAGTGTTGAAAACTCTTAAGAAGTGGTTCTGAAGACTCTGAAGACTCAAGTTTATGAAGACAAGTGGTTCTAAAGATCAAGTGCGAAAGACTCTGAAGACACGAAGCTTTGAAGATCCTAATCTTATTTTCTTTTCTTCCAACTCATGTTGCAAGCCTCGGAATTTCAAGAATAATAGAAGATAACTTTATGTAGTACGAGGTATAGATGAATGTTTCGTTCCACTACCAAGAAAGGACAGACATTGCGTACTATCTTGTCTCCCACTACGTTCAAGCCGCCAAACTTCTGGAAGTTCCAAAACATACCTCCAACAAATATATTATTTAATTGGCTATATAAAGGCTTGAAGACTAAAAGAGGAAGCTTCCAATTCATGATTTTATCCATTCTTGAAAAACTGTTTTTAGCTTCATACTCTTAAGTCTAGAATTTGAAATAGTGTTTACAATCAGCTTGTATAGAAGAAATTATCTGTAAACAAACTTGTATTCAAACTGTTGTTTGATTGTTTCTTAAGAGATCTGTTGGTCATTAGTCTTGAAAATTTTGGGACTAGAGAGTCTTAAAGATTGTTAGTCACTTGCGCGTAGCTTGTGCAGGGTTAGTCACAGGCGGTTTCTTGTGCAAGGTTAGTCACTTGCGGGTAGCTTGTGCATTGTAGTTAGTCACTTATGCTTGCTTGTGCATCGTTAGTCACCGGAGGTTTCCCGTGTAATTGTAATCAGTTTGGTTATAGTGGATTAAGACCTTGATTTAGAGAGGAAAAATCACCTTGGCGGGTGGACTAGACTAGCTTGGGAATTTCTGAAGTGAACTAGTATGAACATACCTTGTTCTTCCCTTCTTGCAATCTATAATTATTATCAAGAGTAAATAGTTTGTTTTCTAACGAGGGGAGTCTTTTTATTCAAAGTTTTATTTGTTAAAAACCATATTCAAACCCCCATTTCTAGTGTTTTTAACACCTTAAGTTGGCATCAGAGCTCCAGTTCTGAGTGGTGATAAAGAGTTTAAATTTTTATCAGGCACTTAACAATGTTCAGTATCGATCCAGATTGTGTGGAAAACAATGGATGCTTCCACAAAAACTCCTACCAACAATGTTACTGTTGATAATAATGATAGAGAGCGTTATAGTGCTAAACCTCATATGTTTGATGGAGAAAAATTTGACTATCGGAAGGATAGAATTGAAACGTATTTCATGGCATTTGACTTTGATCTTTGGGATCTGGTAGTTGATGGCTACATATATCTGTCATACCCCAATTTTTGACCTAAGATACTACCTCATATCATGTGCATATGCATCATTTGCATCTCTAACAAATTGCATAGCTTGTGTTTGCTATTTGTGCTCAGCAGGGTTTAATCAAGAAATCACTCATCAGTACAAGCAACAATCAATTAGGGTTTTGTCCTCCCTTCATCTCAAAAGAATTATCTTCATCAACAGTCAACATTTGGTCCTCAAAGGTTCATTTCAACAAGCTCAGGGACCTTGAATCAACCAGATTAGGGTTTTGACTGAAGACAGTATACTCCTGACTTTTGCTCAGGATTTGACCTAATGACTTGGGACATGACCTCAAGACCCCAAGTACATCATTTTGGCCTAATCTATTGGTTCAAGACATCCCTCACACAGAGATTGATCAAACAAATCCTCAGATTAGGGTTTTTGAGCTATCAGGGACTGAAATCAGGGATCACATTTGTGAAACCTTAAAAATCCCCAGGAAGTCAATCAAAGGTTTCAATCATCTTCAAATAATCCCTATGGCAATATCCAATGGAAATTACATCTCAATTCAAGATCCACAGTCATCAATCTCATCAGGTCGACAATTAGGGTCTTTTGACCTAATTCACTGAACAACTGACTTTTTAATCAGGACATGGTGTCACAACTCAAACTATGATTCAATATCCTCCAATGCCTCAATATTATCCATTCATACCATTCATTTGGTGAGGATAGCTTGGTTCATTTGAAATCTCCAGAAACGCGATTCGTTTGAAAAAGTCAACTGTACAAGATCACCATTGACTTTTGGGGAATTTTGGTCAACCTTGACTTTTGAAGTTTTAAAGTCAATATATGATATATGAAGTCATTTGATCAAGAAAAATCAAGAAAATCAATCAAGAATCAAAAAGTCAAAAGTTTGACTTTCATACTTAGAAAATTTTTTAAGTGTTTTTCAATGATTTTTTCCAAACTTTGGAAGGGAATTTCTCAAAATTTCACCTACAAACTGAAAAAAACTTCCAACATGAAAGTTGTAGATTTTGATCCAATGAACAACTTTGTCACATATAATTTTTTTTCAAAAGATCAACCATTTAAGAGATATGGAGCTTAAAGTTGGTATCTTTTGAAAATTTCACTTAAAACCTCATTTTCTTCAAAGTTCATGGATCTTTTTCACCCATTTCCTTAAAGGTCTTGAAGAAACTTTCAACTAGGGTTTTGAAGTATGTAACATGAGCTTTCCAAAATGTCCAAGAGCTTGAAAAAATATGGAGTGTAGCTATGGCTTTGAATTTCTCCATTAGTGATCATTTTCACTTGAAATTTCAAGTCATTTTGCCAAAATTTTGAACCATATGGTCTATGATCCAAGTAATGATGCATAGATGCAATAATTGGAAGATATTTTCTGATTTGAGACAGATGGGAAAGAGATAAGAAGCATAGCCAATTTTAACCATGGTTTAGTCACTTTAACCATATGCATTTAATGGTAAGATTCCTTTCTATCTCTTAAGTGCCAAATCACCATTCTTGGATCAACTTGCAAGGGCTTGTATTCAGAATCCATGGCCTATAAATAGAGGTGCAAATCACACTTCAAATCACACCAAAAACTCACAATTATAGGTTTTCTCTCTTCTTTCTTGAATTGCAAGTTTCATAGTTTTCAAGGAGGTAGAAAACTCAACCTCCAAATCCTTGAAGTTATGGCCAAAGTGATGGTTCTAACATCTCATAAACATCATTTGGGATGTGTTTGATCCACTCACACACCCCAAAACACCTCAAATCTCAGAATCACTACCTCACTTCCATATGAACACATATTGAGCCTTATCATGCCAAATTTCACTCAGGCTCATTTCTGTCCAAACTAACACTTCAAATACCATCCATATACTTCATATGAACTATCCCAACACTTATCATCAACCAAAAACCTCAGAATCATCAAGCTCGATTCACACTTGGCCCTACTGCAGATCGGGTTTCATGGAATGATCCAGATGAATTCAATCCATGCCAAGCATTCAAACACCTTCCCTAAGGTCCATTGAAGCTATCCAGATCATCAAACAACTTCTGTAACACCTCTACTGAAGAATTCGATTTCCAGTTTTGCCATTTTTGAGGTAAGTACACTTGAACTTCAAACTCTATTCTCCATGCATCATAAATGAAATATGAACATACCATCTTGTTTCTGCACACATGAGGATCATTAACCCTCAATCAATTGCATCATATCATGATCATACACGATTTCACAATGATTTGTCATATTAGGGTTCTTCGTGTTCATCAGAGAATTAATGATCTTAGAGTGAAAATAAATGAAATTAAATGGTACCATCATGTTCCTTGTTAAAATTCGAGTAAGTTAGACTATCCACTTGATCAAAACAATCCAGTTTCAAGAATTTTCAAAATCAAATGGGGATGGTGTTCTTGGCGCCATTTTCTGTTCAGAAATTTCAAATATTAGTTTTCAAATATAATTAAATGAGTGTGTGTCATTAACAAGTTGCGCGCGCAGCTTAGTTGGTTGTTGTTTTGAGTGGTGAACCTTAGGGCGTGGGTTCAAACCCTGGCAGGGCCAAAACCATTTTTTTTAACACTTTTTTCCTTCATTTTCTTAACAACTTCATTCAATTAATTGACCAATCAAATTAACTCACTTTTTATTCATTTTTTACACACTTCTCATTTAATATATATATATTTTAGGAATACCAAAAAAAAACACCAAAAAATATTTATTTAATACATTTTTAAATAGGTTTAAAATGACATGTTTTTAAGTGTTTTTTAATACTTTAAATATTGTTTTTCATTTGATTTTTCAAACCTAATCACTTGTAAATATTTTTGTGATCAAACCCTAATTTTTTAGGTCTTAATTAAGCTTTAAAATTTGTTTTTTAACTTAATTAAGTTGGCTTTTGTCAAAATTCAAACCGTTTTAAACAAGCGATCACGATTCTTTTCAAAACGATAAACCATTTCTTTTTGATTTTTCTTTTCAAAAGAAACTATTGATTAAATCTCTTTGATTGATCAATTGATTTTCAAAACGATGTGGGGCCTCTCAAATATTAGAGAGTGTAAGTCCCATTTCTTTTCTTTTTGTACAGTTTTTTTAAAAAAACAATAAACTTCTTCAAAACAAAACCTTTTCAAACAGTTTTCAAATCATTTTCAAAACAACAAAACTTCAAAAAAACAATCAACCATGTTTTATGTAAATAAAACATGGGCCTCCATGTAGGTATAAGTCCCAAGCCCCTTTGTAAATGCCTGCTTACATAGCTTTAAATAAACTCAAGTGGGCCTCTCCCCGAGTATAAGTCCCGAGCCCCCGTGTTTACAAATGGATCATGCTTACAGGTATATTTCCTTCATAAACTCCATTATATACACACACTTTGACATATATATGTAACTGTTCATATTTGTTCATGTACTTGTTCATATTTGTTCGTACTTGTTCATATATTTGGGATGGTGTTATATATGCTTGTTCAACTTAGTACAACACTAGGTTCCCCATAGCCTCCTATTGGGCTTCGTGCAAAGAATCTCCCTAGTTTAGGTTAGGACATAGAGTATGGTTTCCCGGTGAAATCGCTCTAAGAACTCAAACCAACTATACCATGCCTCCCCTTGGGCTTTGTACAAACGAGTGACCCTCCCATAGCCTCCTCTTGGGCTTACAATGCAAGGACCCTGGATTGTCCCTCCCATAGCCTCCTCTTGGGCTTACAATGCAAGGAGCCTCGAATAGCCTCCTCTTGGGCTTCGTACAAGGACCCACGGGCTTCTTATAAGCATCCCCAATATCCAAATCAAATACCCTAGGAGATTAGACATTTATCATCTCTATGATAGGAGTATCTCATCTATATCATCACAAACAATCAATCAATCAAATTTCTTTTTGCCACAAGGCTGGCTAATCAATCAAACCTTTTTGCCACCATACTGGCTGATTAATCAAAGTTTTTGTCACAAGGTTGACTTCATTGAAACTTTTTCCACAAGGCTGGCTGATTAATCAAAACTTTTTGTCACAAGGCTGACTTCATTGAAAGTTTTTGCCACAAGGCTGGGCTTATAATGAAAATATTTTTAAACAAAAACAAACAGATGTATGTGATAATATAGATTAGATACATCGAACATTTAGATGACATTTGTCTCTTATCCTTTGCTTCCACTAGCATAAGTGGGAACTACGATTGCTCTGACTTTCTCAACATCCCTTTGAGAATACGTAGGCACAAGGTCGTATCCTTGGCGAACAAAACTTCTCCCTCAAACCATTCAAACCTTAGCACCGGTAGACCCCGAGCTACAGATGCTCTGATTCCCTCTAAGGGATATGTATGCAGAGGATCGCGATGATCTTTGCGAGCATAATCAAACAAACACCTTAGGTCCCACCTATTTCACAAGAACCTCTCAATAACATGGAATGAAAAACATAGAAAAGAAACCTATAGAGTACTATAGATACGTTGGGTGCTAATACCTTCCCTTCGTATAACCAACCCTCTTACCCAAAGATCTCTCCCCCACTTGTAAGGTTATTGCAGCTTTTTTCCTTTTCCTACTTTGGAAACAATAAAAAGTTTGGTCGAAACAAAAGAAAAATCATTTTTTGAGCACTCGAGCCCAAAGAAGGCATCAGGTGTCTCATCCACGAAAAAAGATAACGATTTTTCCCCGCGACAGAAAAATGGCGACTTCACTGGGGACCATCTTTTTATTGTTTCCAAAGGAAGGGTTAATTCTATTTTCTATATTTTTCATTTAATTTTTTGTTACATGTGTGGTTCTGGTTCTGTTACTTGTGTGGTTCTGTTACAAGTGATACATTATGGACAAATCCTAACCCGGATTAAGTACACATAAGAATTAGGTGGAGGGTATAGTCATGTACAGGCGTACGTGAGAATCCTTCCGCTCAGTGGAGGTTCCTTGTTGGTAATATATGTTTAGCATGTTTCGTAGCGAAGACATTATTACTTTCATTGAACTGTAGAAGCTGAGTTGGCCGTAGAACCCCAACCCATCCTGGCCTTATTAGGTTGTGGTGCAGAAACTATTCAGGTGAAGACTTGGATTAGTTGTCATGCGGAGAACCACACTCAGACGAGTTTTTCTTGAGAATATTGCTGGCTCACAAGTTTAATTGTGCAAGCCGGTAATATCCGAAAGAAAAATGTAGACTCTGACGTATCAGTAGAACATGTTGTGCAGGTGATTAACTAGAACTATCCCATTTTTGGTTCTCTGACCTCATGCTCGTGACGCTGGACCTTTGAACCTATGTGTACCATGTTTGTTACCATGTTTGTGTACCATGTTTGTAGTACCATGTTTGCGTTACCATGTTTGCGCTACCATGTTTGCTTTACCATGTTTGAATATGTGGCATCCATGCATCCATGCATTCATACATTCATTAAAAAACCCATCTTTTTCCATAAAAACATGATTTTTCCAAAAGATTTAGAGGATTTTGTTTGCAAACATTATAGGATTTAGTTATGGAAGGGGTAAAAAGGTATACCAAAAAGTACGGTTTCAAAGCGCCTGATGTGGAAAAACTGAGAGAGTTGGCATCTTTTGTACAAGATCCTCCCGATTTTAGGAAAAGTTATGGAAAGCTTTTGCCTATCCTGAACACTCATGTTGATGAAGGACTTCTCAAAACTCTGGTTCAGTTCTATGATCCCGTCTACCGGTGTTTTACCTTTCCAGACTACCAGTTGGTACCAACCTTGGAAGAATATGCCAATCTTTTGGGTATTCCTGTGTCTGACAAAATACCCTTCAATGGTTTGGAAGCCATTCCTAAGTCACACGTCATTGCAGCAAGTATCCACTTGAAGAAGACTGAAGTAGAGAGTAATTGGACTACCAAAGGAAACCTCCCGGGTTTAACTTCACACTTCTTAATAAAGAAAGCCTTTGATTTCATCGAAACTGGTAGCATGATAGCTTTTGAAGCTATACTAGCCTTGCTCATCTATGGGTTAGTTCTGTTTCCCAACGTCGACAACTTTGTCGATATCAACGCCATAAAAATCTTTTTGAATGGAAATCCTGTTCCGACTTTGCTTGGTGACATGTATTTCTCTGTCCATCATAGGAATCGCCAAGGCGGTGGAATCATTGTATGTTGTGCACCTCGGTTGTTCAAATGGATTGTTTCACACTTACCTGAGTCTCCTATCTTCACGAAAAACCGAGAAGGCTTGCGTTGGCCTCGAAGACTTATGTCTCTTACTAATCATGATATTCATTGGTATACCTTGGCTCGCTGTGGTACAGAAACCATTGACAGTTGCGGAGAATTCGTCAACGTACCCCTCATTGGTACACAAGGAGGAATTAACTACAACCCGGTCCTAGCCCGACGACAACTCGGGTATGCAAATTCAACTAAACCCAATTGTCCCTCAGTGGAAGGCTATTTCTACCGAGAAGGGGATAATCCCCAAAGGTTGAAAGCAAGAATGGTGAGAGCTTGGTACGACGTCCGATGGAAAGAAAAAGGTGAGGCAAGAAATTGCATTGCCATGGACGCCTACACCTACTGGGTAAAGAAAAGAGCAAAAGAGTTCCAAATGCCTTATGCTTATGAAAAACCCATGTTTCCTGCAGTGTCTCAACGACCCAACATTCCCACTATGGAGGAATACCAAGACACTTTGGCTAAGATGAGGGTAGAAAAAGACGCTTGGGAAGAAAAGTTTCGTAGAACTGATGTGGAAAATAGAAAGTTGAAGAAAAGAGTGAAAGATCACGAAGAAACTCTCTATTATCAAGATTGATGGCTCATGAGTAAAGATGAGAAGATCCGTCAAAAAGACGCTGCAATCAAGAGGTACATCAAAGAAAGCAAGAAGAATCTTGAAGGCTCAACAAGCAACGCTCCAACTCCTGACGATTGGAAGAATGTTGTTAACAAGCTAAGGACTGAAAAGGCCGAATTGAAAGCTCACTATGGGAAAGAAATCATGAAGCTCAAGCTGCACAATGCATTTGGTTCTTTGTCTGATGAAGATGCTTAGGATTGTTTAGCTTTTTATTTATCATTTGCTTTTGTAAGGAGCTTTGCTCCAATGTTGTAACATTTCCCATTTATTCAATAAAAGAATAGTTTGTGTTCAAATGTTTGCAAGGAAATAATCTTTAAAATATTTGGAAAAAATCATAAATTGCTTTTTGCATATATCATTCTGCATATCGAGTCCGTTGTATAGAGTCTCATCTTTTGGATCTTTCTCCAATAGATCGTCAAGCTGTCGCGTCTCACAGTTTCTCGACCGCGCTCGCAATCAGATCACAGATACAATACTCGTTCAAGCAGAAGAAGAGAAATGGAACACTCTGAACAAGAGAATATTGAGCTCCGTGGTATAGTGACCACCCTTCAGGAAAAGTTGGAAAGTCTCACTACTCTGGTTGACTCCTTAATGGCCGCACAGAATCAGCCGCCGCCACCAAACAGTCAAGCAACAGTGACATCTGAAATCACTACTCCAGTTTCTACAGTTGCGTTCAGCATTCCATCTTTCTCCATGCCAGAAGGTTGGGGCACGCCTTTCAGCTTTGGTGCAGGTTTTCGCCATAATTTCTCTGGGGTTCAAACAACCACAACTGAAGCGCCTGCTACACAAGGTTCGGCGTTTATTCCAAATCAGGGGGTAACTTTTTCCCAAATCACTATGGCACTTTCTCAACCCACTATGACAGTTCCGACCCTTACGGTTCACACCGTTCCTTATGATGGCAATGAGATTTATCATGATCAAGGTGATAGCACAAATCAGCGTAATCTTGTGGGAGATCTCCAAGAGCAGTTTAACAAGATGCAGCTGGAAGTTAAAGCTATCCGTGGAAAAGATTTGTTTGGAAAGAATGCCTAGGAACTATGTTTGGTTCCCAGTGTACAAATACCTGCTAAATTCAAGGTCCCTGACTTTGAGAAGTACAAAGGTAGTTCTTGTCCACAAAGCCATCTTGTGATGTATGCTAGAAAGATGTCTACTTATGCAGATAATCATCAGTTGCTTATCCATTACTTTCAAGACAGTTTGACTGGTGCCGCACTGAAGTGGTACACAGGCTTGGATAGCACTAATATTCGAACATTCAATGACCTAGGTGAGGCCTTTGTCCGACAATACAAGTATAACTCGGATATGGCTCCAGACAGAGATCAGCTTCGATCCATGGCTCAGAAAGACCATGAAGCTTTCAAAGAGTATGCCCAACGATGGAGAGAAACTGCTGCTCAGATTAATCCACCGTTAAAAGAGAAAGAGATGACAAAGATCTTCTTGAATACTCTCAGTCCGTTTTATTATGAACGCATGATTGCTAGTGCTCCAAGTGATTTCACCGAAATGGTAAACATGGGGATGCGTCTAGAAGAAGGGGTCCGAACCGGACGTCTAACTAAAGAAGGTGAATCTTCAAGCGGAACCAAAAAGTTCGGAAGTGGTTTCCCAAAGAAGAAGGAACAAAGTGTTGACATGGTATCCCAAGGGAGGCCAAGAGGAAATGTTAATCGTCAACGACAGGTAGCTGCTATTGCACCAGCCGTTAATACAGTAAAGAGAATCTATTTGGTCTTATTGTTGTCAAAAACTAATTATTCTTTGGATTAAATATGTTAGTGGTTCCTATAAATATGACACATTTCACTTATAGTTCCTACAAAAAATTTCATCGAATTTTGATACTAAAAAAATTTACCTTATTCTTAAATATCTATATTCTTAAATATCTACAAAACAAAACTATATCATTTAAAACATGTCAGTAGAATTTGTAATTTACCTTATTTGATAGATCTTCTTAAATATCTTTGAGAAACAAAAACATCAATATCTCAAACTACATTACTTTTTAGTGGACAACTCTTTGTTTTAAAAATAAAAAAGAGTTGACCACTTAACTAGTAATGCAATTAGAATATTGAATGGAAAATATCACCACGTTGAAAATTAGATTCAATGAATAGGACTCCAAATATATTTATAATAGAGACAAACTATATGATACGAGGAGAATTTGTTTCCTATAAATTAGAAAAAGTTTGAATATGATTTTGGGATAATTCATATTGAAAAGGGGAAAATTTTGGGGCAAAAATAGTGGCAATAAAGAGAATCTATTTGGTCTTTTTGTTGTCAAAAAATAATTATTCTTTGGATTAAATATGTTAGTGGTTTCTATAAATGACACTTTTCACTTATAGTTCCTACAAAAAATTTCATCGAATTTTGATTCTAAAAAAATTTACCTTATTCTTAAATATCTATATTCTTAAATATCTATGAAACACAACTATATCATTTAAAACATGTCAGTAGAATTTGTAATTTACCTTATTTGGTAGATCTTCTTAAATATCTTTGAGAAACAAAAACATCAATATCTCAAACTACATTACTTTTTAGTGGACAACTCTTTGTTTTAAAAATAAAAAAGAGTTGACCACTTAACTAGTAATGCAATTAGAATATTGAATGGAAAATATCACCACGTTGAAAATTAGATTCAATGAATAGGACTCCAAATATATTTATATAAGAGACAAACTATATGATACGAGGAGAACTTGTTTCCTATAAATTTGAAAAAGTTTGAATATGATTTTGGGATAATTCATATTGAAAATGGGAAAATCTTGGGGCAAAAATAGTGGCAATAAAGAGAATCTATTTGGTCTTTTTGTTGTCAAAAAATAATTATTCTTTGGATTAAATATGTTAGTGGTTCCTATAAATATGACACATTTCACTTATAGTTCCTACAAAAAATTTCATCGAATTTTGATACTAAAAAAATTTACCTTATTCTTAAATATCTATATTCTTAAATATCTATGAAACACAAGTATATCATTTAAAACATGTCAGTAGAATTTGTAATTTACCTTATTTGGTAGATCTTCTTAAATATCTTTGAGAAACAAAAACATCAATATCTCAAACTACATTACTTTTTAGTGGATTACTCTTTGTTTTAAAAATGAAAAAGAGTTGACCACTTAAGAAGTATTGCAATTAGAATATTGAATGTGAAATATCACCACGTTGAAAATTAGATTCAATGAATAGGACTCCAAATATACTTATAATAGAGGCAAACTGTATGTTACGAGGAGAATTTGTTTCCTATAAATTAGAAAAAGTTTGAATATGATTTTGGGATAATTCATATTGAAAAGAAAAAATTTTGGGGCAGAAATAGTGGCAGTAAAGAGAATCTATTTGGTCTTATTGTTGTCAAAAACTAATTATTCTTTGGATTAAATATGTTAGTGGTTCCTATAAATATGACACATTTCACTTATAGTTCCTACAAAAAATTTCATCGAATTTTTATACTCAAAAAATTTACCTTATTCTTAAATATCTATATTCTTAAATATCTACGAAATAAAACTATATCATTTAAAACATGTCAGTAGAATTTGTAATTTACCTTATTTGATAGATCTTCTTAAATATCTTTGAGAAACAAAAACATCAATATCTCAAACTACATTACTTTTTAGTGGACAACTCTTTGTTTTAAAAATGAAAAAGAGTTGACCACTTAAGAAGTATTGCAATTAGAATATTGAATGTTAAATATCACCACGTTGAAAATTAGATTCAATGAATAGGACTCCAAATATACTTATAATAGAGGCAAACTGTATGTTACGAGGAGAATTTGTTTCCTATAAATTAGAAAAAGTTTGAATATGATTTTGGGATAATTCATATTGAAAAGAAAAAATTTTGGGGCAGAAATAGTGGCAGTAAAGAGAATCTATTTGGTCTTATTGTTGTCAAAAACTAATTATTCTTTGGATTAAATATGTTAGTGGTTCCTATAAATATGACACATTTCACTTATAGTTCCTACAAAAAATTTCATCGAATTTTGATACTAAAAAAATTTACCTTATTCTTAAATATCTATATTCTTAAATATCTACAAAACAAAACTATATCATTTAAAACATGTCAGTAGAATTTGTAATTTACCTTATTTGATAGATCTTCTTAAATATCTTTGAGAAACAAAAACATCAATATCTCAAACTACATTACTTTTTAGTGGACAACTCTTTGTTTTAAAAATGAAAAAGAGTTGACCACTTAAGAAGTATTGCAATTAGAATATTGAATGTTAAATATCACCACGTTGAAAATTAGATTCAATGAATAGGACTCCAAATATACTTATAATAGAGGCAAACTGTATGTTACGAGGAGAATTTGTTTCCTATAAATTAGAAAAAGTTTGAATATGATTTTGGGATAATTCATATTGAAAAGGGGAAAACTTTGGGGCAAAAATAGTGGCAATAAAGAGAATCTATTTGGTCTTTTTGTTGTCAAAAAATAATTATTCTTTGGATTAAATATGTTAGTGGTTCCTATAAATATGACACTTTTCACTTATAGTTCCTACAAAAAATTTCATCGAATTTTGATACTAAAAAAATTTACCTTATTCTTAAATATCTATATTCTTAAATATCTATGAAACACAAGTATATCATTTAAAACATGTCAGTAGAATTTGTAATTTACCTTATTTGGTAGATCTTCTTAAATATCTTTGAGAAACAAAAACATCAATATCTCAAACTACATTACTTTTTAGTGGACAACTCTTTGTTTTAAAAATAAAAAAGAGTTGACCACTTAACTAGTAATGCAATTAGAATATTGAATGGAAAATATCACCACGTTGAAAATTAGATTCAATGAATAGGACTCCAAATATATTTATAATAGAGACAAACTATATGATACGAGGAGAATTTGTTTCCTATAAATTAGAAAAAGTTTGAATATGATTTTGGGATAATTCATATTGAAAAGGGGAAAATTTTGGGGCAAAAATAGTGGCAATAAAGAGAATCTATTTGGTCTTTTTGTTGTCAAAAAATAATTATTCTTTGGATTAAATATGTTAGTGGTTCCTATAAATGACACTTTTCACTTATAGTTCCTACAAAAAATTTCATCGAATTTTGATACTAAAAAAATTTACCTTATTCTTAAATATCTATATTCTTAAATATCTATGAAACACAACTATATCATTTAAAACATGTCAGTAGAATTTGTAATTTACCTTATTTGGTAGATCTTCTTAAATATCTTTGAGAAACAAAAACATCAATATCTCAAACTACATTACTTTTTAGTGGACAACTCTTTGTTTTAAAAATAAAAAAGAGTTGACCACTTAACTAGTAATGCAATTAGAATATTGAATGGAAAATATCACCACGTTGAAAATTAGATTCAATGAATAGGACTCCAAATATATTTATAATAGAGACAAACTATATGATACGAGGAGAATTTGTTTCCTATAAATTAGAAAAAGTTTGAATATGATTTTGGGATAATTCATATTGAAAAGGGGAAAATCTTGGGGCAAAAATAGTGGCAATAAAGAGAATCTATTTGGTCTTTTTGTTGTCAAAAAATAATTATTCTTTGGATTAAATATGTTAGTGGTTCCTATAAATGACACTTTTCACTTATAGTTCCTACAAAAAATTTCATCGAATTTTGATACTAAAAAAATTTACCTTATTCTTAAATATCTATATTCTTAAATATCTATGAAACACAACTATATCATTTAAAACATGTCAGTAGAATTTGTAATTTACCTTATTTGGTAGATCTTCTTAAATATCTTTGAGAAACAAAAACATCAATATCTCAAACTACATTACTTTTTAGTGGACAACTCTTTGTTTTAAAAATAAAAAAGAGTTGACCACTTAACTAGTAATGCAATTAGAATATTGAATGGAAAATATCACCACGTTGAAAATTAGATTCAATGAATAGGACTCCAAATATATTTATAATAGAGACAAACTATATGATACGAGGAGAATTTGTTTCCTATAAATTAGAAAAAGTTTGAATATGATTTTGGGATAATTCATATTGAAAAGGGGAAAATTTTGGGGCAAAAATAGTGGCAATAAAGAGAATCTATTTGGTCTTTTTGTTGTCAAAAAATAATTATTCTTTGGATTAAATATGTTAGTGGTTCCTATAAATATGACACATTTCACTTATAGTTCCTACAAAAAATTTCATCGAATTTTGATACTAAAAAATTTACCTTATTCTTAAATATCTATATTCTTAAATATCTATGAAACACAAGTATATCATTTAAAACATGTCAGTAGAATTTGTAATTTACCTTATTTGGTAGATCTTCTTAAATATCTTTGAGAAACAAAAACATCAATATCTCAAACTACATTACTTTTTAGTGGACAACTCTTTGTTTTAAAAATGAAAAAGAGTTGACCACTTAAGAAGTATTGCAATTAGAATATTGAATGTGAAATATCACCACGTTGAAAATTAGATTCAATGAATAGGACTCCAAATATACTTATAATAGAGGCAAACTGTATGTTACGAGGAGAATTTGTTTCCTATAAATTAGAAAAAGTTTGAATATGATTTTGGGATAATTCATATTGAAAAGAAAAAATTTTGGGGCAGAAATAGTGGCAGTAAAGAGAATCTATTTGGTCTTATTGTTGTCAAAAACTAATTATTCTTTGGATTAAATATGTTAGTGGTTCCTATAAATATGACACATTTCACTTATAGTTCCTACAAAAAATTTCATCGAATTTTGATACTCAAAAAATTTACCTTATTCTTAAATATCTATATTCTTAAATATCTACGAAACAAAACTATATCATTTAAAACATGTCAGTAGAATTTGTAATTTACCTTATTTGATAGATCTTCTTAAATATCTTTGAGAAACAAAAACATCAATATCTCAAACTACATTACTTTTTAGTGGACAACTCTTTGTTTTAAAAATGAAAAAGAGTTGACCACTTAAGAAGTATTGCAATTAGAATATTGAATGTTAAATATCACCACGTTGAAAATTAGATTCAATGAATAGGACTCCAAATATACTTATAATAGAGGCAAACTGTATGTTACGAGGAGAATTTGTTTCCTATAAATTAGAAAAAGTTTGAATATGATTTTGGGATAATTCATATTGAAAAGGGGAAAACTTTGGGGCAAAAATAGTGGCAATAAAGAGAATCTATTTGGTCTTTTTGTTGTCAAAAAATAATTATTCTTTGGATTAAATATGTTAGTGGTTCCTATAAATATGACACTTTTCACTTATAGTTCCTACAAAAAATTTCATCGAATTTTGATACTAAAAAAATTTACCTTATTCTTAAATATCTATATTCTTAAATATCTATGAAACACAAGTATATCATTTAAAACATGTCAGTAGAATTTGTAATTTACCTTATTTGGTAGATCTTCTTAAATATCTTTGAGAAACAAAAACATCAATATCTCAAACTACATTACTTTTTAGTGGACAACTCTTTGTTTTAAAAATAAAAAAGAGTTGACCACTTAACTAGTAATGCAATTAGAATATTGAATGGAAAATATCACCACGTTGAAAATTAGATTCAATGAATAGGACTCCAAATATATTTATAATAGAGACAAACTATATGATACGAGGAGAATTTGTTTCCTATAAATTAGAAAAAGTTTGAATATGATTTTGGGATAATTCATATTGAAAAGGGGAAAATTTTGGGGCAAAAATAGTGGCAATAAAGAGAATCTATTTGGTCTTTTTGTTGTCAAAAAATAATTATTCTTTGGATTAAATATGTTAGTGGTTCCTATAAATGACACTTTTCACTTATAGTTCCTACAAAAAATTTCATCGAATTTTGATACTAAAAAAATTTACCTTATTCTTAAATATCTATATTCTTAAATATCTATGAAACACAACTATATCATTTAAAACATGTCAGTAGAATTTGTAATTTACCTTATTTGGTAGATCTTCTTAAATATCTTTGAGAAACAAAAACATCAATATCTCAAACTACATTACTTTTTAGTGGACAACTCTTTGTTTTAAAAATAAAAAAGAGTTGACCACTTAACTAGTAATGCAATTAGAATATTGAATGGAAAATATCACCACGTTGAAAATTAGATTCAATGAATAGGACTCCAAATATATTTATAATAGAGACAAACTATATGATACGAGGAGAATTTGTTTCCTATAAATTAGAAAAAGTTTGAATATGATTTTGGGATAATTCATATTGAAAAGGGGAAAATTTTGGGGCAAAAATAGTGGCAATAAAGAGAATCTATTTGGTCTTTTTGTTGTCAAAAAATAATTATTCTTTGGATTAAATATGTTAGTGGTTCCTATAAATGACACTTTTCACTTATAGTTCCTACAAAAAATTTCATCGAATTTTGATACTAAAAAAATTTACCTTATTCTTAAATATCTATATTCTTAAATATCTATGAAACACAACTATATCATTTAAAACATGTCAGTAGAATTTGTAATTTACCTTATTTGGTAGATCTTCTTAAATATCTTTGAGAAACAAAAACATCAATATCTCAAACTACATTACTTTTTAGTGGACAACTCTTTGTTTTAAAAATAAAAAAGAGTTGACCACTTAACTAGTAATGCAATTAGAATATTGAATGGAAAATATCACCACGTTGAAAATTAGATTCAATGAATAGGACTCCAAATATATTTATAATAGAGACAAACTATATGATACGAGGAGAATTTGTTTCCTATAAATTAGAAAAAGTTTGAATATGATTTTGGGATAATTCATATTGAAAAGGGGAAAATTTTGGGGCAAAAATAGTGGCAATAAAGAGAATCTATTTGGTCTTTTTGTTGTCAAAAAATAATTATTCTTTGGATTAAATATGTTAGTGGTTCCTATAAATATGACACATTTCACTTATAGTTCCTACAAAAAATTTCATCGAATTTTGATACTAAAAAATTTACCTTATTCTTAAATATCTATATTCTTAAATATCTATGAAACACAAGTATATCATTTAAAACATGTCAGTAGAATTTGTAATTTACCTTATTTGGTAGATCTTCTTAAATATCTTTGAGAAACAAAAACATCAATATCTCAAACTACATTACTTTTTAGTGGACAACTCTTTGTTTTAAAAATGAAAAAGAGTTGACCACTTAAGAAGTATTGCAATTAGAATATTGAATGTTAAATATCACCACGTTGAAAATTAGATTCAATGAATAGGACTCCAAATATACTTATAATAGAGGCAAACTGTATGTTACGAGGAGAATTTGTTTCCTATAAATTAGAAAAAGTTTGAATATGATTTTGGGATAATTCATATTGAAAAGAAAAAATTTTGGGGCAAAAATAGTGGCAATAAAGAGAATCTATTTGGTCTTATTGTTGTCAAAAACTAATTATTCTTTGGATTAAATATGTTAGTGGTTCCTATAAATATGACACATTTCACTTATAGTTCCTACAAAAAATTTCATCGAATTTTGATACTCAAAAAATTTACCTTATTCTTAAATATCTATATTCTTAAATATCTACGAAACAAAACTATATCATTTAAAACATGTCAGTAGAATTTGTAATTTACCTTATTTGATAGATCTTCTTAAATATCTTTGAGAAACAAAAACATCAATATCTCAAACTACATTACTTTTTAGTGGACAACTCTTTGTTTTAAAAATGAAAAAGAGTTGACCACTTAAGAAGTATTGCAATTAGAATATTGAATGTTAAATATCACCACGTTGAAAATTAGATTCAATGAATAGGACTCCAAATATACTTATAATAGAGGCAAACTGTATGTTACGAGGAGAATTTGTTTCCTATAAATTAGAAAAAGTTTGAATATGATTTTGGGATAATTCATATTGAAAAGAAAAAATTTTGGGGCAAAAATAGTGGCAATAAAGAGAATCTATTTGGTCTTATTGTTGTCAAAAAATAATTATTCTTTGGATTAAATATGTTAGTGGTTCCTATAAATATGACACATTTCACTTATAGTTCCTACAAAAAATTTCATCGAATTTTGATACTCAAAAAATTTACCTTATTCTTAAATATCTATATTCTTAAATATCTACGAAACAAAACTATATCATTTAAAACATGTCAGTAGAATTTGTAATTTACCTTATTTGATAGATCTTCTTAAATATCTTTGAGAAACAAAAACATCAATATCTCAAACTACATTACTTTTTAGTGGACAACTCTTTGTTTTAAAAATGAAAAAGAGTTGACCACTTAAGAAGTATTGCAATTAGAATATTGAATGTTAAATATCACCACGTTGAAAATTAGATTCAATGAATAGGACTCCAAATATACTTATAATAGAGGCAAACTGTATGTTACGAGGAGAATTTGTTTCCTATAAATTAGAAAAAGTTTGAATATGATTTTGGGATAATTCATATTGAAAAGGGGAAAATTTGGGGCAAAAATAGTGGCAATAAAGAGAATCTATTTGGTCTTTTTGTTGTCAAAAAATAATTATTCTTTGGATTAAATATGTTAGTGGTTCCTATAAATATGACACTTTTCACTTATAGTTCCTACAAAAAATTTCATCGAATTTTGATACTAAAAAAATTTACCTTATTCTTAAATATCTATATTCTTAAATATCTACGAAACACAACTATATCATTTAAAACATGTCAGTAGAATTTGTAATTTACCTTATTTGATAGATCTTCTTAAATATCTTTGAGAAACAAAAACATCAATATCTCAAACTACATTACTTTTTAGTGGACAACTCTTTGTTTTAAAAATGAAAAAGAGTTGACCACTTAAGAAGTATTGCAATTAGAATATTGAATGTTAAATATCACCACGTTGAAAATTAGATTCAATGAATAGGACTCCAAATATACTTATAATAGAGGCAAACTGTATGTTACGAGGAGAATTTGTTTCCTATAAATTAGAAAAAGTTTGAATATGATTTTGGGATAATTCATATTGAAAAGGGGAAAATTTTGGGGCAAAAATAGTGGCAATAAAGAGAATCTATTTGGTCTTTTTGTTGTCAAAAAATAATTATTCTTTGGATTAAATATGTTAGTGGTTCCTATAAATATGACACTTTTCACTTATAGTTCCTACAAAAAATTTCATCGAATTTTGATACTAAAAAAATTTACCTTATTCTTAAATATCTATATTCTTAAATATCTATGAAACACAAGTATATCATTTAAAACATGTCAGTAGAATTTGTAATTTACCTTATTTGGTAGATCTTCTTAAATATCTTTGAGAAACAAAAACATCAATATCTCAAACTACATTACTTTTTAGTGGACAACTCTTTGTTTTAAAAATAAAAAAGAGTTGACCACTTAACTAGTAATGCAATTAGAATATTGAATGTGAAATATCACCACGTTGAAAATTAGATTCAATGAATAGGACTCCAAATATATTTATAATAGAGACAAACTATATGATACGAGGAGAATTTGTTTCCTATAAATTAGAAAAAGTTTGAATATGATTTTGGGATAATTCATATTGAAAAGGGGAAAATTTTGGGGCAAAAATAGTGGCAATAAAGAGAATCTATTTGGTCTTTTTGTTGTCAAAAAATAATTATTCTTTGGATTAAATATGTTAGTGGTTCCTATAAATGACACTTTTCACTTATAGTTCCTACAAAAAATTTCATCGAATTTTGATACTAAAAAAATTTACCTTATTCTTAAATATCTATATTCTTAAATATCTATGAAACACAACTATATCATTTAAAACATGTCAGTAGAATTTGTAATTTACCTTATTTGGTAGATCTTCTTAAATATCTTTGAGAAACAAAAACATCAATATCTCAAACTACATTACTTTTTAGTGGACAACTCTTTGTTTTAAAAATGAAAAAGAGTTGACCACTTAAGAAGTATTGCAATTAGAATATTGAATGTTAAATATCACCACGTTGAAAATTAGATTCAATGAATAGGACTCCAAATATACTTATAATAGAGGCAAACTGTATGTTACGAGGAGAATTTGTTTCCTATAAATTAGAAAAAGTTTGAATATGATTTTGGGATAATTCATATTGAAAAGGGGAAAATTTTGGGGCAAAATAGTGGCAATAAAGAGAATCTATTTGGTCTTTTTGTTGTCAAAAAATAATTATTCTTTGGATTAAATATGTTAGTGGTTCCTATAAATATGACACTTTTCACTTATAGTTCCTACAAAAAATTTCATCGAATTTTGATACTCAAAAAATTTACCTTATTCTTAAATATCTATATTCTTAAATATCTACGAAACACAACTATATCATTTAAAACATGTCAGTAGAATTTGTAATTTACCTTATTTGATAGATCTTCTTAAATATCTTTGAGAAACAAAAACATCAATATCTCAAACTACATTACTTTTTAGTGGACAACTCTTTGTTTTAAAAATGAAAAAGAGTTGACCACTTAAGAAGTATTGCAATTAGAATATTGAATGTTAAATATCACCACGTTGAAAATTAGATTCAATGAATAGGACTCCAAATATACTTATAATAGAGGCAAACTGTATGTTACGAGGAGAATTTGTTTCCTATAAATTAGAAAAAGTTTGAATATGATTTTGGGATAATTCATATTGAAAAGGGGAAAATTTTGGGGCAAAAATAGTGGCAATAAAGAGAATCTATTTGGTCTTTTTGTTGTCAAAAAATAATTATTCTTTGGATTAAATATGTTAGTGGTTCCTATAAATGACACTTTTCACTTATAGTTCCTACAAAAAATTTCATCGAATTTTGATACTAAAAAAATTTACCTTATTCTTAAATATCTATATTCTTAAATATCTATGAAACACAACTATATCATTTAAAACATGTCAGTAGAATTTGTAATTTACCTTATTTGGTAGATCTTCTTAAATATCTTTGAGAAACAAAAACATCAATATCTCAAACTACATTACTTTTTAGTGGACAACTCTTTGTTTTAAAAATATAAAAGAGTTGACCACTTAACTAGTAATGCAATTAGAATATTGAATGGAAAATATCACCACGTTGAAAATTAGATTCAATGAATAGGACTCCAAATATATTTATAATAGAGACAAACTATATGATACGAGGAGAATTTGTTTCCTATAAATTAGAAAAAGTTTGAATATGATTTTGGGATAATTCATATTGAAAAGGGGAAAATGGGGCAAAAATAGTGGCAATAAAGAGAATCTATTTGGTCTTTTTGTTGTCAAAAAATAATTATTCTTTGGATTAAATATGTTAGTGGTTCCTATAAATAACTTTTCACTTATAGTTCCTACAAAAAATTTCATCGAATTTTGATACTAAAAAAATTTACCTTATTCTTAAATATCTATGAAACACAACTATATCATTTAAAACATGTCAGTAGAATTTGTAATTTACCTTATTTGGTAGATCTTCTTAAATATCTGAGAGAAACAAAAACATCAATATCTCAAACTACATTACTTTTTAGTGGACAACTCTTTGTTTTAAAAATGAAAAAGAGTTGACCACTTAAGAAGTATTGCAATTAGAATATTGAATGTAAAATATCACCACGTTGAAAATTAGATTCAATGAATAGGACTCCAAATATACTTATAATAGAGGCAAACAGTATGTTACGAGGAGAATTTGTTTCCTATAAATTAGAAAAAGTTTGAATATGATTTTGGGATAATTCATATTGAAAAGGGGAAAATTTTGGGGCAAAAATAGTGGCAATAAAGAGAATCTATTTGGTCTTTTTGTTGTCAAAAAATAATTATTCTTTGGATTAAATGTGTTAGTGGTTCCTATAAATGATACTTTTCACTTATAGTTCCTACAAAAAATTTCATCGAATTTTGATACTCAAAAAATTTACCTTATTCTTAAATATCTATATTCTTAAATATCTATGAAACACAACTATATCATTTAAAACATGTCAGTATATTTGTAATTTACCTTATTTGGTAGATCTTCTTAAATATCTTTGAGAAACAAAAACATCATTATCTCAAACTACATTACTTTTTAGTGGACAACTCTTTGTTTTAAAAATAAAAAAGAGTTGACCACTTAAATAGTAATGCAATTAGAATATTGAATGGAATATATCACCACGTTGAAAATTAGATTCAATGAATAGGACTCCAAATATATTTATAATAGAGACAAACTATATGTTACGAGGAGAATTTGTTTCCTATAAATTAGTAAAAGTTTGAATATGATTTTGGGATAATTCATATTGAAAAGGGGAAATTTTGGGGTAAAAATAGTGGCAATATAGAGAATCTATTTGGTCTTTTTGTTGTCAAAAAATAATTATTCTTTGGATTAAATATGTTAGTGGTTCCTATAAATATGACACTTTTCACTTATATTCCTACAAAAAATTTCATCGAATTTTATACTAAAAAAATTTACCTTAATCTTAAATATCTGTATTCTTAAAAATCTATGAAACACAACTATATCATTTAAAACATGTCAGTAGAATTTGTAATTTACCTTATTTGGTAGATCTTCTTAAATATCTTTCAGAAACAAAAACATCAATATCTCAAACTACATTACTTTTTAGTGGACAACTATTTGTTTTAAAAATGAAAAAGAGTTGACCACTTAAATAGTATTGCAATTAGAATATTGAATGTAAAATATCACCACGTTGAAAATTAGATTCAATGAATGGGACTCCAAATATACTTATAATAGAGGCAAACTGTATGTTACGAGGAGAATTTGTTTCCTATAAATTAGAAAAAGTTTGAATATGATTTTGGGATAATTCATATTGAAAAGAAAAAATTTTGGGGCAGAAATGGTGGCAGTAAAGAGAATCTATTTGGTCTTATTGTTGTCAAAAACTAATTATTCTTTGGATTAAATATGTTAGTGGTTCCTATAAATATGACACATTTCACTTATAGTTCCTACAAAAAATTTCATCGAATTTTGATACTAAAAAAATTTACCTTATTCTTAAATATCTATATTCTTAAATATCTATGAAACACAAGTATATCATTTAAAACATGTCAGGAGAATTTGTAATTTACCTTATTTGGTAGATCTTCTTAAATATCTTTGAGAAACAAAAACATCAATATCTCAAACTACATTACTTTTTAGTGGACTACTCTTTGTTTTAAAAATGAAAAAGAGTTGATGTAACACCCCACACATAATTGACTAGTATATTATGCATGAAACGTTAAAAATCGGTATTTGAGTACATACAAAAGCTAAAGATACAAGATGATCCATATAAATACAACATGAAATAATATTAATAATTACAAAACATGTGTCTTCATGGATCTGCACAGCGGAAAATGAGATCTGACGAGGTCTCCGAGCCATCACCACTTTAAGTCGTCAATCTGATCATGCTATCTGTCAAACGCTACTAAACTGCACCTGAAAAAATATAGGTTGATTGGGGTGAGATTACTAAATCTCAGTGAGTCCTCCTATCCTATGGGTCCACTCGGTTCTACAGGGTACATGCATCAACAAACCGAATCCACCATTGATTCGGGGTTATCCTCACATCCGGTACAAGTACGGAGAAAACAAGGAATCGTCCACCATAGGACTCATCATATACAAACACACAAGTATATCACAAACAAGTATGCAAACCCGTATCCATATACGGGGAATCAAGAAGTGTAATAAACCTCGGCTAGATTATGGAACGAACGCACCCTCGATGAGTCCACTCATGCCTAGTGTCAAGGGACTTGTACAAGCTCACTGCAAGATGGTTAGACGAGTCCACAAGCCTAAATGGCCGTACCATGACCTGGCCTAATTGGCGTCATTATCCCGTTAACCTCCTTCACGCTAGTGAGTTACGCAGAGTACAAACCGCCACCTTGACGCATGGTCCCACCAGGCGAAAGCCTAGTATTAGTCTACGTGACTTTACTAGAGGTGAGTTACAATCATTATGTAATAGCCTACATGGCCACATAACCCCACCATACCGAGCACACAAGTGTGTCAACGTCAATGAGTATAAGCCCCTCACGGCACTCACGAGCACACTGCAACGGTAGCTCAGGTGCGCGACCTCTGATCATAACATCGGACTATTCCACGGACCACATGATCCAGGATAATACCTTACATCATAGTAAGAGGTATATCCCAACCTAACCCCCGGCCACTTCGATTCAAGCATACGCACATACAACAAGTGTAAAGTCATAATCAAACCAATCCGAATGTTTAACCAAAACAATTGGATATCAACATATTTCCATACTTGTTCTCATCATAGTATTCAGAATCAATCACAATGAATAGACAAGAACTATAGAATAAACATATTCAATATTACGCATAACATTCCACGTAAGCAGTCGAACGGAAATAAAGGCAATGCGTGTCATAAGACGTCACACATTAAACGTACATATGTATACTAATGGTTCAGGAGGAGTTTGGTTACGATTGAAACCAGAACTACACTCAAGGGTAAGAAAACAGAATTCTGCAATCAGCAGCTTCCGCTTAGCGGCCTCACGTCCGCTTAGCGGGCTCGCGACAATATTTACTTCTGGAATATCCGCTGGGCGGCCTTGGCCCGTCCGCTTAGCGGACTCGCGATAATCTGCAGAATTACAACAACATCCGCTAAGCGACCGTAGTCCGCTTAGCGGACCATCATTATTGCAGAAAAACTCAGAACATATCAGTTCCGTAATGGGGTGTCTATACCCATCAACACCACCTGCATGCAACAACCAAAGACGTATCCAGCCAGCAAATGTCAATAGCAACCAACAATTAACACAATTATCAAATTAGTGTCATGGATTTATGATTAATTCTCACAAACCCTAAACCCCAATCACTAACCCTTACATGCAAATCCCCAAGTTACTATCTAAGGACTCACCTTGGATTAAGGGAGCTTTGGATGATGAACATGCTGCAATTGAGCTCCTAACTTGACCAAAATTCCAACTCCAAATTCATCAAACCCGTAATCACTCTTGTACCCACTTTCAGCATCACTGACACAACTTCAAGGTCAGTTTTCTCCTTCGAAACAGAAGCTATGAACACGAACCATAGGTGCAAATCGAAGAGAAACTCGTTAGCTTTCCAATGGAACCAGAATCGTTACAATCGGAGTTACGAGTTGAGAGTTATACCTGTTTTAGTGGAGGCTGTTCTTGGAGTGCGAAAATGCAATTGATGAAGATGAACATAAGTTGTTATTCTTTCTCTCTTGCTCTTAAGCCCTTCCAATAAATGATTATTCCTCAAGACATGAATTTATTCCACCAAACATGTCTTAAGGGCCATGCAACAAAGTCTTATATCCATTATGTCCTTCAACTTAGTGTTAATTACCATCATGCCATATGGTTGCATCCCAACTACACACATGTGATTCTAACTACTCCACTAATTCTTGATATTAGTCATTCTTTAGATTAATAGAGAATAAGACCAATGCTCTCTCTCTAACTACCATTTACTCATTTAAATGATAATTATCGGTGTCGAAGGATCGGGATATTACATTCTCCCCCCCTTAAATAGAATTCGTCCTCGAATTCCCTCCGTTCACCACGAAAACCAACCCTTCGTATCTCTTCAATCAGGGGAAAGAATGTTACTCACATTCGTCCTTAGATAATCTCACTACTCAGTCTGATCGTCATACCATACGAAGAAACCTAATCTGCCACAATACTTGCGTCCCACTATACATGATTAGAAACATTAACCGTCAAGCAACACATCTATTCAGGTACTTCGTCTTGACATACATTGTATAAGACCTTTCCAAGGTCCTCGACCTCCACTGCTCTGCACTGGATTTCCATAACTTCAAAACTCTAATAATCCTCTCAGCTCTTTGAATTACTTCCCGTTTGAGGATTATTGCCACAACGTCACTTACGCGATAACACCTCAAGTTGTTCTCCACTCGAGTCCATATAATGTCATTAGGCGTTAGCCAAATGTCTTGGTCTCAACTTCCGGTTCCCAAGGTCTTAGGATGATTGTCCCAAATTTACCTTTACTTATACAACTGAATCTCTTTACTTTAACCCTTACTCCAGTCTAGACATAACAATCGTCACCGCAAAACCACGAAGGGATAATCATCTTGCAATTGTAGCCTTGTCATTCGACAACTTCACACAAGATTCCACTGATGAGAGGTGAACTTCAAAAGCTGACCTGTGACCATTGTCCAAGTCTTCCTGCACGATCATAATACACAAGACATAACCATAAAGAACTTGTGTCAACTGAAAATTTCCACTAGACCTCCGCATTTCAGCGGTCACAATACTATATCGAACACTTGTTGCTTACAAGCTCAACTGATGATCTACAAACATCGGACAACATGCCATCCACAAAGTGTCTTTCCAAGTCGTCCCATTGACGACACGTCTCAGGATTATGGTGAACTCTTGTAAGGGACTGAGATGAACAAAACGCCACTTCGAGGAGTTTCTCTTAGGAGGACACTTCCATTCCAAAATAAGACCCAAAATAATCTGTCCATTTCTATCTCCAATCTTATCTGGTTCTTCCTTTATCCGTTGCGCTACTCTGATCCCAACAAGTCACATACCTTGAGATCCTCTGAGCCACGCTATGTCCACAGTCCACTTAGTTTCATTACTTTACCAAGTTTACCCAATTCTTAAATAACAATGGTTCCTTCTCGAAAACTTGTGCCATCAAGGTACGTGCTAGGACCTTAGACATCCCCAACTAAGGCTACTTCCTGAGTATGAGCAGTTTCCAAAATTAGGTCACTAATAATTCCATCAATCCGGACTAGGTCCACTAAACACAAGTTGGTTTCACATTCGGTTCCATGACATCGAAAGTCGAAGTCTCCCTGACTTAGAGATTCGTCCCTCTCCATTAATTCCCATAGTGCATAACTTGTTATGTCTTCCCTTACAAAAAGTCTTGTTACTTAACTAATATAGTGAACCCTTCATAACATGATGCAGTTCACGACATCCCTGACAGTTCACATAGCTTCTTCCCAACTATACAACTTTGTTCTCTTGGTGTGATAACACCTCTGATGAGTCAAGCGACTTAACGGATACAACAACTTCTCACGGCCACTCTTCATTCGTACAGTCATCTAATGCCTTTCTCACTTCTGAATCGAATACTAACTGACTTCCTCGGTAGTATCCTTCATTGCAGTGCTTCTAACGGCTTGAGCATAGTCGCAATGCAAGGGATTGCACTTTCCACCATGTAAATCTCTCCTACTGACCCCTCAGCACTTATCGATCCAAGGGTGTCTTTGTCTTCCCAAGTTTAATATTCCTTCACTTGGAGCATCAACAAACACTCTTCCCAATCTGTCACGCTCCAAGTTAATCCAAGACACCTTTCACCGATTCTATCACCGGTCACCAGTGTTAAGGGATAGCCACTCAATGTGCTACCAGAATATCGTGGTCATACATGAGTTCCACCCTATACTCACATAACTGGAATTGAACACTTCACGGAACAAGAACTTCCCCAAGGTATAATATGATACTAACTCACGGGATCACGATCACTCAGGGTCTCCATAAGTATAGTATTGGATCTTGATCCATTTCACCATCGGCTGTCTAGTCATTCCTCTACTATCGAGCGCGACATATGGATCCTTATCCCACGTACCTTATGAGAGTCCGGATCTGTATCTCACAAGTGCCAAATCAGAATTCTACCTTGAGCTTCAGGTCACCTTTGTCCCACACACATCGGAAAAAGGATGACTCACGCATCTTGTGCACGATAGCGATACTGTGGCATCATACCCGTCTGGTAGTACCAACATGGTGGTCCAACATCCGAGGCCATGTATCTAGGTAAACTACCTCAGTGGCGTATAATGACCCCCACGAGTATCCTATTGTCACAACCGACAAGTGTCTGAACAGGTTCCCAATAGGCTCATTGTTCCTCAAGTCTTTCGAATCACACTCCTCAGGATGCTAAAACCTGAGAGTGCCACACCAAGGGTTACTTACTCGGAAAACCAAAACGGCAAACACGAAGATATGAAGTTCAACTTCTGATTACAATGCAGCGCGTGTACCCACTCGTCCCACGCATGCATGAGATTCCAAGGATAATTCAGTCTAGATAGGAATACTATGGTTCCTAACATCCAACACAACTGCGATCATCCTATTGACGTTCCAGATAGGTCTTAGTTCTTACTCGCCTGAACGCCCAACGCCAAGCGTAGTTCTATGGCTTCACTCGGGGTCAGACAAACAACAACTAACAAGAACTTAGGTCACTGCATTTCACGCTTCTGCATCATTTCATATTCCATCTAGCGTAGTTCTAGAACTTAAATACAAAATGATAAGAACGGAAATGCATGCCCTCTTCCACCGACAAGGTATTCAAGCTTCGCCAATCTTAAGTTACTACACTCATACATTCCACCAACCTTTACTAGGTAACCACTTTTGTCTAAGATATACCAAGTTGAATCAGGATCCAATACTCCGTCCATCCAATTACTGTCCATGCCAGCGTAATCAGAAAGGTCTGACTCCTCTACCCGCGCTTCCAAAGGTTACTCTATCCTATCGGCTCATCAGTCGCACTTAACACCGGCAGTATCATCAGTACTAAATCCTATGAGATCCCAGTTCAACACCTTCGGAGAATCTTACTTACAAGGCTCTTTCTCAATCGTGTCTGGATTTCCCTTGCTATTACCAAGACTTAGAGAAAATTTCACTTCGTCCAATCAAAATACTGGGGTTCTAGTTGTCTCGACCCACACCTTGACAGTTCGGGTATCACTACTTCGTGTCGAACGCTCTCCTTAAGCTTGACGACTCCAATATTATCCACTTACAATGTCCAAACAATCCACTACTCATCCTACTTCAACGACTTAGGTTCACAACCTTGCAGGTTTTATGAGTCCTCGTGGCGGCTCTGCCGTAATTCCACTGTCACGCATTCAGTCGATGAGTTGATCAAGTTCAACGACTCAATGAGATGTCAGTAAAATCAGGCTAGCAACGCACACATGTGAGGAGGAAAAGGAATTGCTAGTGATGTCTCATGGCTCGGCCGAGAATCGACCTGCTCTGATACCAACTGTAACACCCCACACATAATTGACTAGTATATTATGCATGAAACGTTAAAAATCGGTATTTGAGTACATACAAAAGCTAAAGATACAAGATGATCCATATAAATACAACATGAAATAATATTAATAATTACAAAACATGTGTCTTCATGGATCTGCACAGCGGAAAATGAGATCTGACGAGGTCTCCGAGCCATCACCACTTTAAGTCGTCAATCTGATCATGCTATCTGTCAAACGCTACTAAACTGCACCTGAAAAAATATAGGTTGATTGGGGTGAGATTACTAAATCTCAGTGAGTCCTCCTATCCTATGGGTCCACTCGGTTCTACAGGGTACATGCATCAACAAACCGAATCCACCATTGATTCGGGGTTATCCTCACATCCGGTACAAGTACGGAGAAAACAAGGAATCGTCCACCATAGGACTCATCATATACAAACACACAAGTATATCACAAACAAGTATGCAAACCCGTATCCATATACGGGGAATCAAGAAGTGTAATAAACCTCGGCTAGATTATGGAACGAACGCACCCTCGATGAGTCCACCCATGCCTAGTGTCAAGGGACTTGTACAAGCTCACTGCAAGATGGTTAGACGAGTCCACAAGCCTAAATGGCCGTACCATGACCTGGCCTAATTGGCGTCATTATCCCGTTAACCTCCTTCACGCTAGTGAGTTACGCAGAGTACAAACCGCCACCTTGACGCATGGTCCCACCGGGCGAAAGCCTAGTATTAGTCTACGTGACTTTACTAGAGGTGAGTTACAATCATTATGTAATAGCCTACATGGCCACATAACCCCACCATACCGAGCACACAAGTGTGTCAACGTCAATGAGTATAAGCCCCTCACGGCACTCACGAGCACACTGCAACGGTAGCTCAGGTGCGCGACCTCTGATCATAACATCGGACTATTCCACGGACCACATGATCCAGGATAATACCTTACATCATAGTAAGAGGTATATCCCAACCTAACCCCCGGCCACTTCGATTCAAGCATACGCACATACAACAAGTGTAAAGTCATAATCAAACCAATCCGAATGTTTAACCAAAACAATTGGATATCAACATATTTCCATACTTGTTCTCATCATAGTATTCAGAATCAATCACAATTGAATAGACAAGAACTATAGAATAAACATATTCAATATTACGCATAACATTCCACGTAAGCAGTCGAACGGAAATAAAGGCAATGCGTGTCATAAGACGTCACACATTAAACGTACATATGTATACTAATGGTTCAGGAGGAGTTTGGTTACGATTGAAACCAGAACTACACTCAAGGGTAAGAAAACAGAATTCTGCAATCAGCAGCTTCCGCTTAGCGGCCTCACGTCCGCTTAGCGGGCTCGCGACAATATTTACTTCTGGAATATCCGCTGGGCGGCCTTGGCCCGTCCGCTTAGCGGACTCGCGATAATCTGCAGAATTACAACAACATCCGCTAAGCGACCGTAGTCCGCTTAGCGGACCATCATTATTGCAGAAAAACTCAGAGCATATCAGTTCCGCAATGGGGTGTCTATACCCATCAACACCACCTGCATGCAACAACCAAAGACGTATCCAGCCAGCAAATGTCAATAGCAACCAACAATTAACACAATTATCAAATTAGTGTCATGGATTTATGATTAATTCTCACAAACCCTAAACCCCAATCACTAACCCTTACATGCAAATCCCCAAGTTACTATCTAAGGACTCACCTTGGATTAAGGGAGCTTTGGATGATGAACATGCTGCAGTTGAGCTCCTAACTTGACCAAAATTCCAACTCCAAATTCATCAAACCCGTAATCACTCTTGTACCCACTTTCAGCATCACTGACACAACTTCAAGGTCAGTTTTCTCCTTCGAAACAGAAGCTATGAACACGAACCATAGGTGCAAATCGAAGAGAAACTCGTTAGCTTTCCAATGGAACCAGAATCGTTACAATCGGAGTTACGAGTTGAGAGTTATACCTGTTTTAGTGGAGGCTGTTCTTGGAGTGCGAAAATGCAATTGATGAAGATGAACATAAGTTGTTATTCTTTCTCTCTTGCTCTTAAGCCCTTCCAATAAATGATTATTCCTCAAGACATGAATTTATTCCACCAAACATGTCTTAAGGGCCATGCAACAAAGTCTTATATCCATTATGTCCTTCAACTTAGTGTTAATTACCATCATGCCATATGGTTGCATCCTAACTACACACATGTGATTCTAACTACTCCACTAATTCTTGATATTAATCATTCTTTAGATTAATAGAGAATAAGACCAATGCTCTCTCTCTAACTACCATTTACTCATTTAAATGATAATTATCGGTGTCGAAGGATCGGGATATTACAGTTGACCACTTAAGACGTATTGCAATTAGAATATTGAATGTGAAATATCACCACGTTGAAAATTAGATTCAATGAATAGGACTCCAAATATACTTATAATAGAGGCAAACTGTATGTTACGAGGAGAATTTGTTTCCTATAAATTAGAAAAAGTTTGAATATGATTTTTGGATAATTCATATTGAAAAGGGGAAAACTTTGGGGCAAAAATAGTGGCAATAAAGAGAATCTATTTGGTCTTTTTGTTGTCAAAAAATAATTATTCTTTGGATTAAATATGTTAGTGGTTCCTATAAATATGACACTTTTCATTTATAGTTCCTACAAAAAATTTCATCGAATTTTGATACTAAAAAAATTTACCTTATTCTTAAATATCTATATTCTTAAATATCTATGAAACACAACTATATTATTTAAAACATGTCAGTAGAATTTGTAATTTACCTTATTTGATAGATCTTCTTAAATATCGTTGAGAAACAAAAACATCAATATCTCAAACTACATTACTTTTTAGTGCACAACTCTTTGTTTTAAAAATGAAAAAGAGTTGACCACTTAAGAAGTATTGCAATTAGAATATTGAATGTAAAATATCACCACGTTGAAAATTAGATTCAATGAATAGGACTTCAAATATACTTATAATAGAGGCAAACTGTATGTTACGAGGAGAATTTGTTTCCTATAAATTAGAAAAAGTTTGAATATGATTTTGGGATAATTCATATTGAAAAGGGGAAAATTTTGGGGCAAAAATAGTGGCAATAAAGAGAATCTATTTGGTCTTTTTGTTGTCAAAAACTAATTATTCTTTGGATTAAATATGTTAGTGGTTCCTATAAATGACACTTTTCACTTATAGTTCCTACAAAAAATTTCATCGAATTTTGATACTAAAAAAATTTACCTTATTCTTAAATATCTATATTCTTAAATATCTATGAAACACAACTATATCATTTAAAACATGTCAGTAGAATTTGTAATTTACCTTATTTGATAGATCTTCTTAAATATCTTTGAGAAACAAAAACATCAATATCTCAAACTACATTACTTTTTAGTGGACAACTCTTTGTTTTAAAAATAAAAAAGAGTTGACCACTTAAATAGTAATGCAATTAGAATATTGAATGGAAAATATCACCACGTTGAAAATTAGATTTAATGAATAGGACTCCAAATATATTTATAATAGAGACAAACCATATGTTACGAGGAGAATTTGTTTCCTATAAATTAGAAAAAGTTTGAATATGATTTTGGGATAATTCATATTGAAAAGGGGAAAATTTTGGGGCAAAAATAGTGGCAATAAAGAGAATCTATTTAGTCTTTTTGTTGTCAAAAAGTATTATTCTTTTAAGCATTTCCCTTCTTTTAATAGCAATGTTATCTATTTTTCTTAATGAATTTATATAATTGATGTGGTAACCTACAGTACTTATGTCCCTCAAAATCAAAATACTATTCATAATAGTTGTAGTTTCCATTTTTTAAAATTTCAAAATTAATATTTTCCATTTTCAATTATGTTTCTTTCTATTATAGTTTTAATTTTTTAATCATTGTTGAGCACTCGTCACCTAATTTCAAATTAAATTTTATTTAAAAAATATATACTAAATAAAAAAGTTAAGTAATTTAAATTTAAATATACATTTAACTCTGTTATTTTAATAAAAATAAATTTTATCTTTTCATTTCAAAAGCTAATTTTTTCCACTTTCAAACAACCTTTTATGCAATATATGTCTTTTTCAGTTCCCACAGGTTTTTATGATGTGGCAATGATGTGAAAGAATTTATTAACAAAAATGCTTTATAAAAAGTTGTTCTAATAAAAAATAAATAAAAAATTTAAATGAAAGGTAAAAATTGTTTTAAAAAAAAAAAAAAAAAATAGACAGGCAAGCCCGGAAGCCGCCACATTGGCGGGGCAGCTATATTTTTATGCCCATTAGGCGAGCTTGCTTGTTACGCTCTTTTTTTTAAGCACTTAAGGAAGGACGGGGCGGACGACCTCTTTTGCCACCCCTAATCATAACCAATCATATTTAGAAATAAACTCATGGTAATTGTTAATTCCCCTATGAGTAACTAAGTTATTTTAGATTAGGTCTTTGAGATGAACATAATTGTGCTTTGTTGGATCATATGTCTGTTTGAAATTATTTGAATGCTTTTATGTTATTATCATTATTTAATTGTTCTTGATCTTAATTTTTTTTGTTGACAAGCACGAAAATTGATATTTAAGGAGTAGGGATTATCGATCGTAAGTCTATTTATCCGATGTAGGGCAATTATTCAACTTAGTAATTAACTAGGAATAGGAAATTAGGAATACATAATTATAAGTTGGGATTTCGAGTTATGGAACTTAGAAATGCCTAGTTTAACTTTGAATTTGCCTAAGAAATTAGGGAATTATTGTGTAAATTAGTTAGTCGTTCACCAAGAATTTAGGAATAATGGTCTTGTTAATTCAACGCGAGATTAAAAAAAATTGTAATTCTTTTAACACACAGCTCATCAATTGGTATAATAAGGGAATTTGATATAAAATATATAACTTGTTGGTACCCGTCAAACTTGGCCAAGGAGGGAGCACTACTACAAAACGCGCATACAACAATGCCAAAGTCACCATGGTTCTTCCAAAAATCGTGGTGACCCTTATAAACTCATGCACTATTTTTTTTAATTAAATTTTTTAAGGGTATAATTACGGTTACTTTCATAACTGTGATGATACAATCAAGCTTTCCTGGGTTCGAACCTCAGCTCCCTCAAATATTTTATTCCGTTTACATTAATGTAGGCCTTTTCGTTTTTATTTATATTTCAATAAATAATAATAGGGATATCTCTACGGTTCTTTTGTAAAATCGTTGTTACACACTGGCGCTTCTTTGTATAATTAAACACCAAGTATCCATTTTCCCACTGATAAAAGAAACAACCCTAACACCAACATCGTAGTCATTATCGGGAAGAAGACAACAACATCTACACAATGTTCTACTTTAAGGTACGTCAAATATTTTCGACATTGTTGTTGTTCAATTTTGTTTCAATGTTGCATTTGAAGAGAAACGCATCCAAAGGAGTTTCTATGTCTTCCTCTATGAAATCTCGATCTGGAAATTTTTGTGGTTGTAATGGTCGTATGGTTTTGTACCAATGCTAGAAGGGAGAAAATAAAGGAAGGCTATTTTGGAGATGTCCATTTTGGAGGAGTGATAAAACATGTAATTTGTTCATATGGGATGACGATATGGTAGAAAAATGGGGAAGTGAATATGAGAGCATTATGAAGTCAGAGTTGGAAACTTTGGGCTATTTGAAGGTTATGTATGAAAATAAAAAATGAAGAACAAGAATTTGAAGAGCAAACTGAAATCAGAGAGATTTTATGAAAATTTGAAGTTGTTATATTTTGTTATCTCCTTTATGTTTACTAATTACTTTGTTATGAAATGTAATAGTCGAAGATGTTATGTCTAGGGTTTAGGGTTTGAATTGCATTGTTGATGTTAAAACTGCATATGCAGTGAACACGGCAATTATAATAGTTGAACATGACAGTGTAACAGACGATTTCTTACGAGTAAGTTCATTGCAAAGTGTTGAATTTACAATTATAATTATCATTCAAGGTGTTTGTGAGTATATTAGTTTATAGTTTAAGCTGATAGTTTAAGTTGTTAGTTTAAGTTGATAATGTAAGAGAGTGATAATCCCTAACGTTAACAAGAAAGAATAAAATTTTACTACATAAACTTTCAATAGAGAAGGCCTTAATAATAAAATCTAAATCATCTATATAAGAGGAAGTTTGACCAATCATAGTTTGCCTCATCCTCATTATCAAAGTCGAAGAAAATCATCTGCTTTCTCAACCTTCATCTTCTTTGTAACATCCCTATTTCTCTAGGTATGAGAATAAAGACTAGTGAGACCATATGGAAATTAAGAGTTGTTGAAATAAATTAATGGATTATTTTGGAACTAAGAAAAGGTTAGTGAGGAACTTAAAGACTTAGTTAGTATTGGACCAAATGGCAAAACGGTAAATAATGCATAGTTGAAGAGTAATATGGTCATTCCACTTTAAGTATGGATGAATTAGGGGCTGTTTGGCTGCATAATTTCATTCAATCCATTCCTAAACAGATTCTAAGAGGTAGTGAAAGTGTGGAACACATAAAAAGAAGAAGAGATATGAAGCTCATTCTCCATGGATGCATGTATGAAAAGTTTAGTGATTTTAGAGGAAGAACTATGATCAAGTGCATCATCATCTCTTCCCTCTCCAATCAGAATCAAGCTTGGTCTCATCATCATCATCATCTTCATCTCTTTCAAATCAGAATCTTCAAGCTTGAGGTGAGTTCCATAGTTAGAACTTGGGGTATGAATTGGGATTTATGCATGATTAAGGGTTTAGATAGTGATCAATACCTTGCATGTGGATTTGATCGGTTAATTATATGTTCTTTTGATGCAATTGTATGATATGGAATGTTGAAATAGGATGGGGTTCGAATTTGGATTGTTGGGGAACCTATGGATGAGTTATAACTCTTTTGGAACTGGTTTTATACAAGAAAAATGTGATTTTTTCTTTTGGTTCAGTAAGCAATCGATTGCAGGGGTCAAGCAATCGATTGCACTGTGAAAAATTGGCATTCTGCGCTTCTGGTTCAGTGAGCAATCGATTGCACACCAGTGCAAATCGATTGCACCTGACAGAAAATCATCCTTTTACTGTTTTGACCATAACTGGAGTTCCGTAACTCGGAATCAGGCGTCGTCAGAGGCATTGGAAAGCTAATGGAAAGGGCTACAATATGCTCAAGCTTAAACAACATTATCATACTCTTAAATATTAATCAAATCCATGTGAATATTCTTGTACCTTGGTTACTAAAAGGTAATACTCGCATGATTGATTCGTTAACCGTCCTAAGGGCCGTAGTGCCCAAGTGTCCCTTTAAGTGGGTTATAGGCATCATAGAATGAGCGGTGATGGAAATCAAAGATAGCCATGTCCATTTAAGATGTTTAGGTATTATAGCTTGTGAAGTTAAGCAAGTGAACCAAGAGGCGAGGAGGCCTTACAACTTGGTGTAACTTGTGTACGTCGATCAATAAAGTATGGATATGGTAAGGTGAACCTTAGGATACCTAAACCAAGAGATATGAACGGATGTTAACTTGATATTCATTTTTCCATTCAAGCAATTACTTTCAATATCCTACAATCTAACAGTGTAGTAACTATGAGACGAGGGGTTAGAGAACAGACATAAGGATAGTAACTGCGAGTAGGCATGTAACATATATGTTGGCTATTTATTGTGAAGTATTTCCAAAGATGCCCCTGTGCCACATATATTGCAGGCATTCCTCGAGTGTGTGATCTCAGGAATGGGCCATGCTCCGTAGTTTAGGAGCTATTCTTCGGGGATGAACTCCCGGAGATGTGGGCCACACCTTCTCCTTTTGTCATCTCCTTGAGGGTGAATTTCTATGTGAGATTCGGACCCTAGGATATTGGAGGAGTTTAATCGTGAGATGCGATTCAATGTCGATTCCATGGTTCTCTATAGTCATATGAGTTACTTACCATGTAGATTGAAAAGGGTGATTTGGGGTCTTGTTTCGAGGGAAGATAGGCAGGTAAACCCGGAAGACCAGACCTTGAGGGTAGCTCTCGACAGAAGGTTGGCAGGTAAACCCGGAAGACCTATTCTGGAGGAAACATGTACCTAATATCCGAACATGTGATATGTTCTCAGAATATCTAATCGGATGGTCAGAGGACATTCAATCGTGGTGCTATGAGTTGACATGCTTTCCTGTACTGGATAGTGAGGAAACCTCAGGATCTGACATGGATCTGTAGTTGATGTATGTACCCTGTAGAGCCGAGAGAACCCATAAGATAGGGGAACTCACTGAGATTTAGTAATCTCACCCCATTCATCTTATTATTTTTCAGGTACCGTGCAAGATCGAGTTTTGCTAGATGCTTGGATCAAGAGTTTTTGACCGGATGCCGTGAAGACTGTGCCTGATCTTTTCTTCCGCTATGTATTATTATCATTGTGTAGACATATCAATTGTATCCATCTTAGAGATGATTTTGAAATGTATACATCTTATTTTATTACTCCTAAATTTTATATGTACTCAGTACCAGTTATTAGTATTTTGCTAATATGATTCTAGACACATATTGGTAGGGTATTACAGTTGGTATGAGAGCAGGTCGACCCTCGACCTAGCCGTGAGGCATCATTAGCAAATTTCTTTCTTCCTCACAAGTGTGCGTTGCTGGCTCGATTCTACTGTCACGTTATTCGACTGATGAACTTGATCAACTCACCAACTGGATACGTGATAGGCAGGATTGCGGCAGAGCCGCCACGAGGACGCGTTAGCCCCGTAGTAACTCATGTAGTAACAGAAGTGCAATAAGGGATTGTGGAGAATTGTCGGCCGTGGATAGTGTCGCATATGCAAGATAGTTGCGATAGTAGTCTCCACAGAAGAAATCAGGAAGTTGGAAATTCCAAGACACCTTATGGGACGGAGTGAACCTTTCATACGAAGTGTATGTTAGAGGAATCAGTTGAAGTGGTTGAAGTCGGTTAAGTTGGGAGAATGTTGGGATTGTCATACGTAAGAGGATAAATTGTCACAGAATAGTTGACAACCCAACTGTCGTGATATGGTCTAAGACGACTGGAAGTTCCAAGACTTCGATTGGATGTAGTGAACCTTCTCTGGAATCTCGGTAGTAGTAAAGTAGATCCATGAAGCACCTAAGTAGGAATGGAGTAAGGGAATTCTGTGATGGAGCTGATCTTGAAGCCGTAAGGAATTCGTTACTCGAACATGGTGCTAGTAGCAGACTTGGACAGAGAAACAGTTGGATAAAAAACCTTGGGAGTTGAACAGAGATATTGGACCTTTCTAATTACTCTTGCCTAGACAGTATTTGGAGGAACAAGATTATTACCTTTGACTTGTTTTGGTGTACCTTAAGATGCGGGTAGTTATCTAGTGAATGGTTGGTAGAACGAGTGGAAGTGGTGATCTACAAATTGGGAAGTCTGAGATGCCTGATAGGGTGGAAGAAACTACTGCATCTCCTTGTGTATTCTGAAATGCGTAAGTCCTAGAACTACGCTAGGCGACAACTGAGTGGATGGATATGCGTAGTGCAGTAATACATGTTCCCTACTAATTATGGATCATCCAATACCGAGTGAGGTTGTAGAGCTACGCTATGCGTTGGGTACTTAGGTGAACTACACTAGTGGTTGTCTAAAGCATCGGTGAGTTGACTGCAGTAGGTGACTGTTATTTGTAACCATGATATTCCTATATGGTGGGATTTATCATTAGCAATCTCTCGTGCGTTCCCTGTGTGAGTGAGTATACACCTGGCATAGGAACTCGAACTGGAGTTGTAGTGAGTCAGATCTTGTCATACCCCAAATTTGTCCTACCCTTTTACTTTCATCTGGCTTAGGCTTTTTCATTCATGTGCATCTCTCCATTTAGGTCATCTAACACATCATGCATCATTTATCAATAAATTAGGCTCGGGATCAAGGATTCTAAAAGATCAAGGTTTAGTTGTTCATTTGCTCAAGGTTGTTGAGTTTCACCATGTAAATATGAGATTAAGGTATTGCTTTGGATTTAAGATCATCTTTGAGTCATGACACAAAAGAAGAGCTTGAAGATCTATTTTAAAGCATCTTTCCTTCGTTGCTTAACATGCAAGTTGGAATTTGTTTGTTGAGATTGGAGGTGGGTTCGAATTCAAAGGCAATCAAAACGAAACAGAGTTTCTCAAGCAATTGTGTAGAACTTCTATATAAAAAGGAAGTACTTGGAATTTAAGGATAATGCCATTTTGGAACGCTCATTCAAATTTTACACATCGAGTTACATCCATCATTCAACATCTCAATTCGTCACTATTCAAATATCTTCAAAGGCAAGTTAATTTGGGATTCATGGAGAAGCGAGGATCAATTGAGACAATATGGGGAGAAGCATTTCGTTCAAGACAAAGTCAAACTTCAAGTGGAAATCAAATAAGTTTATCCATGGATTTTGAGATTTATTCATTGTTACATCAAGAGTTTTCTACAAAGATTCATTTCAAGGTTTTCAAACAAAGGAGCTTCTTAACCCTTCAAATTCGATAGTGTTTCAACTACATCATTCAAGTCCAGATTCAACCCCATCACACACGTAGAAAATTACACAAAGCACTCCATTCAAACACATTCCTAAAATCTATCCTAAAGACTAAGGCCTTCCTTTCTTCCTCTTTCTCTTCGAGCGTACTTCGTATTCCTTCCAAGTCTTCTTTTCTTCATACCATAGCAGCCCCACAAAGTTCAGCTTTTAACCCGACCTTGCACCCTGTATCAGAAAATCAGCCCTGCATCCAGATCCAAATCAGAAAATCAGCAACAATATCACACACATAACTTAGCTCATGATGATTCAAACATCCTGCTGCCACATAAATATTCCATGTACATCAAAACCATAACCAAAAGCCCTGCATTTACACATACAAACAGCAGCACCAGTACAGAATAAGACACATCTACAAAAAACAAGACAATGCACATCAGCCACAAAAATATTGCATACACATCATTCATCATCATCACTTAACAAAACCATATAACACTAACCTACATACATCACATTCAACAATCAGTCACAATATAGTTTTAAACTTCCACCTTTCCTATATCATTCATGGCTGCTGCACATACATGGTTCAACTCATTCCAAAGTAGGTCATTCACTCTAAATCCTTCATCAGCACTTCAATACACCAAACAAAAATTCAACACAAATTCAAAACCATATCCATAATCTACATACATACTTGACCAAAACCACATCAATGTCCATAGAATTCAGACAAAAAAAGAAGCTTGCAGCAATACAAAGAACAGACTTCTAACCATTCAAGCTCATACACAGTCTACTAACAGTTAAGCCGAATACCGGATCAAATTCAGGAAAGTGAACCTGCTGAATTCCAACAGAACCGGAGGCCTAAGTTGCAACTGACAGCAAATACAAAAGAGCTGAACCGAACCAGTTCACACAGCCATGAAGCATCATTCAATATTAAACAAAAAGGCAAAGCAGCAAGTTCAAAATGTTCAGTCATTCACGAGTCGGCAACATATACACAATCAGATAAACCAGCTCAACAGAAAATACAAGGAAATGAGAAAGTTAGGAATAGAATTGCAGTTCAACACAAACCTCTAACAGTCTTCTAACAGATCCTAACAACCTAGTGCAAAACAAATCAAACTAACTTCTAACCACCAACTAACTATTCCTAACAGCATAACAGAATCCTAACCGCCTAGAAATAAGTAACTAATTTCTACAAACTGCATAACAGAACCCCAACAGAAAACAGAATTGAACCAAATGAAAAACTAACCTTGAGAATCGATTTCCTTCACCTCTATATAACAGACCACCCTTCATTCATCAGGCTCTTCTTGAACCATTCTTCTTCACTCTGTTTCAATCTCTCTTCACTTTCATTCTCCCTCCACAATCAACTTCCATCATCATCTCATTCTCCACATCCTCAAAACACTTCATCCACCATTTTTTTTCTACGTTCACCAACCTTCACTCTCAACTATGACCAATCAACACCTTCACTTGTCATCGTCTTCATCTCTTCAATCACCACCTTCGATCTCTCATTCTCTCTGATTCAATTCGTCAGAAGCAAATTATAACAGCGTGACGGAAAGAAAAGCTAAGAGAATTGGAAAGGAGAAGGGAAATCGCATATCAAAAAAAGATCGTGATAGAAAAGAACTCACCATAACAGAATTCTTGAGCTCCTCTATAATCTTCAGTTCCTCCCTCGATTCATCTTCAACTCACCTTCATCCCTCTCAAGAATCATCTCTGTTCAATACGCTTCAATCACCATCGATCTTCACCATCTCTGCTTCAAGCATCATCACCATCAATAACAAAAATATAAGAAGGAGAATCACAAGAAGCGGAGGGATTCACATCGTTACTTGAAGAAATGGCTTGATCATTGTCTAGGAGTTCATCCGCACTTGCTTTCGATCGGAATCTCCTCGCATCCTCTTCGCTTCGCGCTTGGTATTGCTCAGAAAGGAGTAAAGAGATGTCCAATCGGAGAAATGAGAGTGAGGCGGAGAGAAGCGCAATGTGAGGTGTTGTTGTTTGATTCACGGCGGCTCAGGTGTGGTATTGCCGGCGCCGCCGCAGTTCGTCGTTTGTTGAAGAAGGAGAGGGTGAACGTGAATATGAAAGGTCACAAATGTTAACCCTAGCCCCTTTTGTTTATCAATTATAATTAGTATATTATTATGTTAATGTTAATTATGTTAACATAAAGTCTGAATTGATTAAATTAAATGGGAGTATTCGCATGATTAATTAGTATAAAGTCTGAAGTAATTGATTTTGATTAGGGATTAATTAACATAGAATTGAATTGAAAATTCAGAAAAGAGATTTGAATTTGCTTGGGCCTTGCTCACACGGAACTACTATTCCCACCCCCAGGAAAAGGCCCAAAACGCGCCCTAGTGTAAATCCAATGCATTTCATTTTCGCTTCTGCACCCCCCTGTGTTGTTAAATTTTTCTCCTCTTGCAATTTGTATCTCTTCTAACTTTTGTTTGGTTAATCAATTTTAGCTCAAATAAAAAATCAATAAAAATATGTTTTAGATACTTCTATGTGTGTAAATAATTGTGGCTTTTTTTTTTATAGATTTTTAGAAACTAGTTTGCTATTTTTAATAAATCTTTTCTTCACATACGTTCATTCTCCTTCATATTTTGCTATGTTTTACAAATTAATTTCGTTTAACACTTTAGGAACAGAATTTAACCACCAATTTTTGTATGGTTGCTGTAGACTAACCCATGATGATGTGTAAGAAAAATGAACTCCTAATTCTTTGTTTTGATTGGTATTTGGTTAGCTTTGTTTAACGCGATTAACATGCGTTTCCATTAGACAATTGTGACGTTTGTGCTCTCAATTTGAAATGCATTCATGCAATAATGTTGGTTCCTTTTTTTACATATAATTAGGGATGTTTAGAGGTCCTAAAACCTGGAATTGAAAATTTTAAATCATGTTTTCCCATTTTACTCGATTTTTCTTTCGCACATGTAAATAACTTGTTTTTGGTTGACGATTGCACCGTAGCTTGTACAAATGACCCGTAATTTTGTGTGGAACTTCTTGGCATGACCTTGTGGTTGTTTAGGCATCTAGTATAGGCTATTTTCTACTGACTTGTACCATTTGATTGCATGTTTCTAACTTCATTCACAATTTGAAACCGTTTAGCTAGTATTAACCTAGTGTTGTCTAGTTTTGGTTAGTGTTTTGTCTTGCTTCATGCTAATTGACTAATATAGATTAACATAGGATATTAGGACTAAATGAATGAGTTTGCTACTTACTTCAAGCCTAGTTCATGTGTTCACTTGTTTTTGTCTTGATTAATTGATGTTTGTCCGCTAATTGGTAAGTAACGATTCATGCGATACTTTGGTAACTTTTGTGAATACTTTTGTGTGATACCGTGATGCTTTTGTATTTGATTTGGGACACTCAATCCCTTGTTTTGCTACTAACTTGAGGCTTCCCTCTCTTGTTTCCATGCTTAGCCTCTCATTCCTTGCTTTGATGTTGCTTATTCCTTACTATTGCTTGCCATGTTCCCTTAGACTCTTCCTTCTTTGCTAAAAGGAATTGAGATAGGATAGGTATCCTTGACCTTAGGGCCATTATAGATTAGAATAACTTAGATTAGAATGGTAGATCTAGTTCCCTTTTGCATTCTTTTTCTTTTTCAACTCTTTAAAACATTAATAAAAGGAAGATGCGAATCACATTAAGCAAGCGATAGAGAAATGAGTGGGATTCATTCCCTAATCTATTTCTCAATCACTTAGTGGCATAGAAACGAGTGGGATTCATTCCCTAATCTGTTTCTCCGTCGCTACTTAATGGGAGAGAAACGAGTGGGATTCATTCCCTAATCTGTTTCTCAAACATTAATTAATGGGAGAGAAATGAGTGAGATTCATTCTCTAATCTGTTTCTCAAACATTACATAATGGGATGGAAGTGAGTGGGATTCATTCCCTAATCTGCTTCTCGATCATTATACATTTTATGTGATTCGAATCGTGAAGTAAATTCCCTTAAAAAATACACAACCAAAAACACTTTAAAACACCTAACAATGGTTCAGACTAAAGCAAAGCAGAGAAAGTGGTGAGTGGCCCGGTATTGGGAACTGTTCATCACTCATCTACCCTAAAAGACACAAACCAATCATTTCTTTTTCTTTTGCCTCGTTGGCACCTAAGGGCAATGTCATTTCCGTTCGTACGCATCGTAGGTCTTCCCTTATGCAAGAACGTGAACGTTGACTCCGCCCAATTAAAAAACACAAAAACAAACAGAAAATCGTGAGCCGAGCTACGGTAACTCTGATTCCTGAAAAGGATACGTAGGCAGCGGGGTAGGGCCCGTGCGAGTACAATTCTTTATTTTCCCTACATTTTGCATTCATTCGCATATTGACATAGACATAGTTATACACCCTTTAGATAGAAACAGACATAGGTGGATACCATCGAGTACGATGGGCGTGAGGGGTGCTAGCACCTTCCCCTTGCGTAACCGACTCCCGTACCTTGATTCTCTGGTCGCAAGACCCTGTTCCTTCCTTTGTTAGGTTATCTGATATTCCTTTCCCTTATGGGATAAATATATTGGTGGCGACTCTGTTCATTTTTCGCGAGCGTGCGACAGATCTAATTTGTTGTGTTCAGTGGAGGTTAACCTTAAACGTGTGACTAGAAGGATCTGAGTAGAGATGACCTCAGTTGAGACATGTTCGGTTAGTCGTTCGTGGCTATAGGATACAAGTGGAGACTGTTATACGCTACTGGGTAGGTTACATGAGTGCATGGCCTCGGATTTGAACCACCATGTTAGTACTACTAGACAGGTATATCGCCACAGTATCGCTATCATGCACGAGGCGCGTTAGTCGACCTTTCCTGCAGATGTGAGACATGCTGATCTGAAACTCAAGGTAGGATGACATTGGTATTCGTGAGACACGGATCCAGATTCTCATAAGGTAGGTGGGATAAGAATCCACATGTTGCACTCGATGATTAAGGATTATGCGAGTAGGTGACAACAAGGTGGATTAGATTCTAATGCTACGCTTATGAGGAGAACTTGGGTGGTCGAGACCGCTTGAGAATTTTTGGATCCTACAATGTGGATGCTCCTTGTTTCGTTGGAGTTAGTTAACCATTATGCATGGTTCCCGAGATGGGATGTGTGTGTGATCGTCATATTCCGACCAACACATTATATGACTATTCTTTAACATTGGTGATTAATGTTAGAATGAATGAAGTATGCCTTGGGTTATCTCGATGTGAGAAGTATCGAGGTGAGTATCTGATGATCCTCATAAGATAAATAAGTTCATTCTCGGTAAGCAGAGGCACATTGGTTTTGGAAGTGTCGTGGAATTTCAAAGGGGAATGTCCAATGCACAAAGTATGATTCCTTGCATGGTAACTACACTTTTTCCGTTAGAAACGCTGCATTGGGTAATGCAACAAAGGAAGTTAGTTTAGTGTCAGATTCGGAAACGAAAAGGCACTAGATGACTGCGTGAGAAGTGCGGCTAGGAAAGGATTATTATATCGGTTAAGCAATATGAATTATTGGGAGTGTTGTCACACCAACGGTATGAAGTCGTATGGTTGAGAAGAAACTGCATAAAAGTTAGGAAGAGTTATCGTAGTTTTACTATGTGGAAGTTGGTAAAGAAAGATTAACTCCTATTCATTAATTATCCGAATGTAGATGTTCTATAACAGAAGTGTGCGACCAAGTTATCTTTAAATGGACCTAACCAAGAATGATGAGGCAGTTAGTGATATGAGTTTGGGAAATTACTCAACCTCGAGGAGTAGGTGGCGATTACTGTGTTGAGGACTGAACGCGCGTGGTGTGGATGGACGTCGTGGAAAATGAGTTTTGGGCTATAACGAAGCCTGCAAATCGATTTGCATGAGGTGCAAATCGATTATTGTCTGACTGGTAGTGGAAAATTAGCAAGTTGTTATTGATGATGACTTTATTGGTTCGACCCTAACTTGAGAAACACATATCAAATTGGCATATGGTTATTCTTTCAGCTTAAGGTATAGGGTGGGTGTATTAGTGGGTATCTGGAATGTAGAACGGTGCCACTGTAGGGGAGTTGAGGATGTGATCGGATTTTGGAATAACGAGGCTTCTATAAGGACTATTCGAGAAATAGCCAAAAGACAATATCATTATGATTGGATTCATGATATGAGAAATACTACCTCCTAAAATGCACTGTAAGTCAGAAATTACTCAAAGAAGTGTCAGATAGATATGTAGTAATTTCAATTTGAAGGGATGAATCAGTCGGATCCTCTATGAGTATAAGAAGCTAGTAAAACCTATTTCGGCAAAAATAAGGGATTGTTAAGAAGCGAGTGGTGGACTAAGTATTCAGCAGTAAAACGCACGGCTTTAAGACTTTTTCGGATGAACTATGGAGACTAAGATGACACTCGTATTGGATTAGCCATAGCTTAGTTTATTGGTAACCTAATATTCGGGAGGACTTGATCAAAGTTGTTCGGTGGATAAAGCATTAAGGATGAATTATCGGTATCGAAAGGAACAACAAAGATTCAGTAATGGAGATACATGGTTACAGAGGGTAGGCGCATTATTACTATGTCTTATGCACTTAAGCGTGCATGAATACTTAAACGATCATTGAAGGTTGATTGTTAGAGTTCATCTTTCGTCGGCAGGAATTGTGTGAAGTTGTTGGATATCAAGACTTTTGTTGCAGAATTATACACCCTTTTGGATTGTGGTGGCAGTTATGTCGTCTAAGACTGAACCAAGGGTCGATGTATGAAGCTTGGTTGTACGAAGAAGGTAGACATGAGAAATTTCATCGCCTCGTTGGGAGAAGATGTAAGGAACATGTCTTTCCCCGTTGGAAAAAGATATGAAGAGTTTGTGTTCATGGTGATTGGAAGGAATTCGAGGGTGAATTCTATTTAAGGAGAGGAGAATGTAACATCCCTATTTCTCTAGGTATGAGAATAAAGACTAGTGAGACCATATGGAAATTAAGAGTTGGTGAAATAAATTAATGAATTACTTTGGAACTAAGAAAAGGTTAGTGAGGAACTTAAAGACTTAGTTAGTATTGGACCAAATGGAAAAACGGTAAATAATGCATAGTTGAAGGGTAATATGGTCATTCCACTTTAAGTATGGATGAATTAGGGGCTGCTTGGCTGCATAATTTCATTCAATCCATTCCTAAACAGATTCTAAGAGGTAGTGAAAGTGAGGAACACATAAAAAGAAGAAGAGATATGAAGCTCATTCTCCATGGATGCATGTATGAAAAGTTTAGTGATTTTAGAGGAAGAACTATGATCAAGTGCATCATCATCTCTTCCCTCTCAAATCAGAATCAAGCTTGGTCTCATCATCATCATCATCATCTTCATCTCTTTCAAATCAGAATCTTCAAGCTTGAGGTGAGTTCCATAGTTAGAACTTGGGGTATGAATTGGGATTTATGCATGATTAAGGGTTTAGATAGTGATCAATACCTTGCATGTTGATTTGATCGATTAATTATATGTTCTTTTGATGCAATTGTATGATATGGAATGTTGAAATAGGATGGGGTTCGAATTTGGATTGTTGGGGAACCTATGGATGAGTTAGAACTCTTTTGGAACTGGTTTTATGCAAGAAAAATGTGATTTTTGCTTTTGGTTCAGTAAGCAATCGATTGCAGGGGTCAAGCAATCGATTGCACTGTGAAAAATTGGCATTGAGCGCTTCTGGTTCAGTGAGCAATCGATTTCACACCAATGCAAATCGATTGCACTTGACAGAAAATCATCCTTTTACTGTTTTGACCATAACTGGAGTTCCGTAACTCGGAATTAGGCGTCGTCGGAGGCATTGGAAAGCTAATGTAAAGGGCTACAATATGCTCAAGCTTAAAAAACATTATCATACTCTTAAATATTAATCAAATCCATGTGAATATTCTTGTACCTTGGTTACTAAAAGGTAATACTCGCATAATTGATTCGTTAGCCGTCCTAAGGGTCGTAGTGCCCAAGTGTCCCTTTAAGTGGGTTATAGGCATCATAGAATGAGCGGTGATGGAAATCAAAGATAGACATGTTCACTTAAGATATTTAGGTATTATAGCTTGTGAAGCTAAGCAAGTGAACCAAGAGGCGAGGAGGCCTTACAACTTGGTGTAACTTATGTACGTCGATCAATAAAGTATGGATATGGTAAGGTCAACCTTAGGATACCTAAACGAAGAGATATGAACGGATGTTAACCTGATATTCCTTTTTCCATTCAAGCGATTACTTTCAATATCCTACAATCTAATGGTGTAGTAAGTATGAGACGAGGGGTTAGAGAACAAACATAAGGATAGTAACTGCGAGTAGGCATGTTACATATATGTTGGCTATTTCTTGTGAAGTATTTCCAAGGATGCCCCTGTGCCACATATATTGCAGGCATTCCTCGAGTGTGTGATCTCAAGAATGGGTCGTGCTCCGTAATTCAGGAGCTATTCTTCGGGGATGAACTCCCGGAGATGTGGGCCACACCTTCTCCTTTTGTCATCTCCTTGAAGGTGAATTTCTATATGAGATGCGGACCCTAGGATATTGAAGGAGTTGAGTCGTGAGATGCGATACAATGTCGATTCCATGGTTCTCTATAGTCATATGAGTTACTTACCATGTAGATTGAAAAGGGTGATTTGGGGTCTTGTTTCAAGGGCAGATAAGCAGGTAAACCCGAAAGACCAGACCTTGAGGGTAGCTCCCGACAGAAGGTTGGCAGGTAAACCCGGAAGACCTATTCTGGAGGAAACATGTACCTAATATCCGAACATGTGATATGTTCTCAGAATATCTAATCGGATGGTCAGAGGACATTCAATCGTGGTGCTATGAGTTGACATGCTTTCCTGTACTAGATAGTGAGGAAACCTTAGGATCTGACATGGATCTGTAGTTGATGTATGTACCCTGTAGAGCCGAGAGAACCCATAAGATAGGGGAACTCACTGAGATTTAGTAATCTCACCCCATTCATCTTATTATTTTTCAAGTACCGTGCAAGATTGAGTTTTGCTAGATGCTTGGATCAAGAGCTTTTGACCGGATGTCGTGAAGACTGTGCCTGATCTTTTCTTTCGTTGTGTATTATTATCATTGTGTAGACATATCAATTGTATCCATCTTAGAGATGATTTTGAAATGTATACATCTTATTTTATTACTCCTGAATTTTGTATGTACTCAGTACCAGTTATTAGTATTTTGCTAATATGATTCTAGACACATATTGGTAGGGTATTACATTCTTCTTCTCACCCTGAGAGCTCTCATGTGTCTCACATACTGTTAGTTCGCACAAGACCAGATTCTTTCCTCGTCTTAATTTTAAGGATGGTTTTGCAGCACAACAACCTCTACAACAACAACATCTTGATTATGAGGATGGCTTTGTAGCACAACACCCTCTACAACAACAACTCTTCATTCTTAGCATTGTGGGTAGCTTGAGCAGCATAACTCATTTTGATTCTTTTGGATGAAGTTTTTTTGTGTTTTGGTTCTTCCGCTTTTATATTGTTCCTTCTAATTCTTCGTCTTCTTCTCTTGAAAGTTTAAAAACCAAAAGATGCACACATGCCATGCTAGTTTGCTCATTATTGGTTCTTTATTTATTTACACTTTCTGTTCTCTTGGAAGTTGGAAAGATCATTTGTCTACCTCGAGCTGTTCAAATTTATTCTTCCATTCTTAGATAATTATTCTATGTATATTTTAATGTACTTTATGGAATTATGTACTTAATACAACTAATTTTAATATCAATTCAAAAAGGGTGTATTGTTGATTCTGGTATGGTACATTTGACATTTATTCATAAACAATACCATAACAGGTATTAGGATTATATGTTGATATATGGTGCATGCTTTCTAGTTAAATAAACGATCATAGGACCGTGATTGAAAGTAACGATAAACAACTACATAACAACGCCTAGACCTGCGTGATTATATACTTATTCCATTCGTAGTCAAATGTCTTTTCATAATAGTGGAGGTTTAAAACCATCTAGGACAGGTGCCCCCATATCTCGTCTAAGGGTGGTTAGGGGTCTACCAATTACATTTCCTCTACGGATTGGAATCTTATTGGCGTTGTGTGATATTGCAGACATTATCGTCTTCCAATGTTTGGTTATGGAGGCGTAATTTGTCCATGGCGACACGTACCTTTTCCGAGGTGTCGGCATCACCGTTGCCACTAATGCCTTCTTGTGTAGGGGATGAAGCTCTCCTATTAACTATAGGTGAAGGTGACTAAATGTTAGAGTGAAGGGTAACTATGGGAAGGGTGATGGTGATGAAAAAAGGTGTGGCCCATGTTAGTTTTACTGGGACTCCACGGTGGGCACCATTATACTACTAAAAAAGTATAGGTGTGCATGTTACCCTGCAAGGGTTGGGAGACTAAGATGTCTTAGTAGATTTATAACACGATATGGTGGTGTAGCGGGGAAAAATCTGAGAACGAAGCCATAGGATTGACTCGACTCGATATTTCATTTGAAATCGCCACCGCGCTTTATTGTTTCCAAAGGAAAAGGGAAAAGAACGTAAAACCCCAAAGTTTTGTTTTTAAAACAAGAAAGAGAACTCAGGTTCGGGTGTTGATTATACAAGGGGAAGGTTTTAAGCACCCCTCATATCTGTGGTATTCCACAGGAACCTTTTTGAAAATTTGTGTCGTGTGTGCTAAAAAAAAAGGGTTTGTTTTATTTTTAAAATAAGCTCGGCAAGACATTAAGTCTTGTGCCTACATACCTCCTCGGTGCAATGGAGAAGTCAGAGCTAATGTAGTTCCGCTTTAAAGGGAAAACATTTTAAAAACGAATAAACACTTTATCGTCGTCGGAGAGAAATACTCAGCCATTGGTCTTGAGCATGAGAACAAATGAGTTCTTTGCTTCGCAAATGAAAGAAGGGCTCCAACTCAGATAAAATCAACGAGTATGCCACTAGCTCTCTCACGCGGAAAAGATCTCATTATATCAATCAATTTCAAAATCATGGGGTATCGCCACTCGGTTCGACAATTAGTCGTGTCTAAACTTTTTTGAAGAAAAGGCCACTAAAGGCAAAAGATATTTTTAAAGAAAGGTTTTGAAAAGATTGCAAACATAAGAAGGTTTTGTAAAAAGAGAGAAGATTTTGAAAATTAAAGAAAGTGGGAGGAGATGAAGAGACTATCCTATTGCGTAAAATAAAAGCTAAGGAAAGAAACGGTCTAACCGAAATAAGAAGCCAACACTTGACATTAAGAGTAAAGGTAGATTTCCCATCCTTTGGACTTATCAATACCAAACCAACACATTACCACTTAGGGATCCAGATGAACTTATTTTCTTAGCACCACTTTGCATTAAGCACATTAAAATTCTGACGAAAATCGGGCAGAGTAACGACTGTTTTCGGGTAAAATCCTTATCTCAATGCCTTGGAATTAACCATCAAGGACTTTCAAGGAAAATACCTGCACATACAAACAGACAACAATCCAATGCCAGACAGACAGAATAACAGCAGAGTAACAATATCATAAGGGTCCAGAGGTACTAAGTCCATAAGTCCGAATCTCCAAAATGCTCGGGATAGTAACCAATAGTCCGAAAGAGAGCCTTAAACATTTTTTAAATTTGTTATTTATTAGTGTTTTAGTATAAAAAGTAAAGTATGGTCCAAGTGGACAAAGAGAAAATAGCGGAAACATAAACATAGTGTCTAAATGAACAAAGAGAAAATAGCGGAATGTAAATATGATGAAATGATAAAGTAAAGCATAAAGAAAAATATAAAGAGCAATATAATAAATTGCGGAAATTAAAGTCAGTTGTTAGATGTTAAAGATAACCATCTTGAAACTTGTCAAGTATGTTATCAAAGTTAGTAAGAAAGATCGATGGTGAGTGAAGGATGTTCTCGGATTTAAATTCAATGGAACTTTATTAGAAGCTTGCTAAAATCATAGCGACTACACGATAAATTTCCATAATTCTTAAATCAACCGCATACAATTATCTTCCATATTTGATCTTTTTGATTTGGGACACGAAATATTGCGCTATGTTAAGCAGATCGCCAAGTGACTTATGTAGAAATCACCCTACAACGAGGCCGGTCAAAACTTTATGTGCTAATGCTTGCGAGAGAAGCGATATGTAGATCACTCTCCGAAAGCAAAACCGCACAAAAAGAAAAATGGTGAGTGATCTAGTCTTTACCAAAAATCCATAAGAATTCTCAAGGTATTAAGACTTTCATCGATCAAAATAAAGAGAAGCAAAAGATGGAACCACATTAAAAGCTCCTTTCATCCATAATTTCAATCACTTAATTTTGCGGATTTGGATTCTCATCCTATCGACGCCCTAAGTCCATTGAAATTAGAGAGAAATTAGGCCTCTAACTTGTGATTCAAAGAAAATATCAAAAGAATGGAGTAGAAGAAGAGTTAGAACCAAAAACAAGTCAAAAACCACAAAAACAAGCATTCTGCCTCACTGGAAATCGATTTCCCTCTGTAGGAAATCGATTTCCTGCCTGCAGAATTCAGATCTGGCGCAAAAACAAAGTGGAAATCGATTTCCCTCTGTAGGAAATCGATTTCATGCGCACAGTTTTCAAAAAAACAGCATTAGGAACTTTAAAACTTGATTTAGGCAAACATTCAAACACCTTATGATCACATATCAATTAGAGCATAAATTTTCCATCAATTCACCATCAAATAGGACCAATATAGCATCAAAGATGCATTGAACACAACCAACAAAGATCTACATCTTAGAATTTAGAAATTTACCAATTCTTGAGACAAATGTTGAAGTAGCTTCAAGAACAAGCACAAAGTGTGTAGATCTTTCACAATTGGAGATGAACAACCAAAGAAAAGAGGGAAATGTAGGAGTTTTAGTTCAAAATTAGAAAGATTCAATGTGAATCTCACTAATTCTATGAAAATGAACTTTGGGTGAGGGTTTTGGAAAGGGTGAGAAATGAATTTGCAAGCAATTTTTTGGATCTCCAAGCTTGAGAAATGGGAGAGTAGAGACCTCTATTTATAGGATGAGAGCAAGAGTAGTGGAAATTTGGTCATTTGCTCTTGGTTAATTAACTTGTGTTTAATTGGTACTTAAATGGTAAAAATGGTAAAATGAGGTTTAAGTGGGTTTAATGAAGGGATTAATTTTGGTGAGGTGGAAAATTGGTAAAATGATCAAATAAAAAAGGTGCCAAAATGATGTCAAGCTTCCCTCCTTATATTTTTTGAATTTTGCGCACAGGAAATCGATTTCCCATAGGGGTAAATCGATTTCCATCTTCAATTTTTCCAAAAAATGTTTTCTTGCACTGTTTTGATTTTTGCCCGATCTTTCACCTGTAAAATATAAACAAAAGAGACAAAACACATATTTTTTGGATTTTGGTTAGTATTAAACTAATAAAAATCTAAAAGCGCTTGGTGGTTCCCCTCAGAGACAATCAGAGTATCAAAGACAGAGCCTCACAATGGTGCTTTTGATTAATGATTAATATGCAATTGATGTATGATTATAGGGTCAAAAATTGGGGTATGACAGGTGGTTAGATCTTTCTTACGATGACGAGAAGTCTTTTATGATGATGTTTTGAGGTAGTTTAGGAGTCCTTCTCAAGTAAGGTGAGAGGATCTCCAAATGACCCGTGGTGCTTGGAAGCAAGCATATGTAATACGGTCAGTGGGGTGTTAAGACTATAGTGAACGTTGTTCTCTTTAGGGTGTAGAAAATGTATATCACTTAGGTTTTGTCATTTCTTCTCTAGAGGGGAGATATATTTATAGAGGCCTCTAGGACTTCGGGTTTGAGTCACCCCTAGGGGCGTCTATAAGAACAACATTTGGGTCTACAATATATCTATGAGTTTTGATGATAAAAATGAGTATGTTTGCATGAACAATTTTGATACCCTAATGTTTGTTGTTTTGAGTACTTAATAAACAGGTTCTAATTCTGATGAAAAGGCGTGGCCAAAACATCAGAAGTTACCAAGTTATCTTTCCGCGTTACACAAGTTCTGATGAACAGTAGCAAAGCTTCAAAAGCATGTGAAGTCATTACTCTGATACGAATTCTGAAGAAACCATTCTGAAGACCAAGTGTTGAAAACTCTTAAGAAGTGGTTCTGAAGACTCTGAAGACTCAAGTTTATGAAGACAAGTGGTTCTAAAGATCAAGTGCGAAAGACTCTGAAGACATGAAGCTTTGAAGATCCTAATCTTATTTTCTTTTCTTCCAACTCATGTTGCAAGCCTCGGAATTTCAAGAATAATAGAAGATAACTTTATGTAGTACGAGGTATAGATGAATGTTTCGTTCCACTACCAAGAAAGGACAGACATTGCGTACTATCTTGTCTCCCACTACGTTCAAGCCGCCAAACTTCTGGAAGTTCCAAAACATACCTCCAACAAATATATTATTTAATTGGCTATATAAAGGCTTGAAGACTAAAAGAGGAAGCTTCCAATTCATGATTTTATCCATTCTTGAAAAACTGTTTTTAGCTTCATACTCTTAAGTCTAGAATTTGAAATAGTGTTTACAATCAGCTTGTATAGAAGAAATTATCTGTAAACAAACTTGTATTCAAACTGTTGTTTGATTGTTTCTTAAGAGATCTGTTGGTCATTAGTCTTGAAAATTTTGGGACTAGAGAGTCTTAAAGATTGTTAGTCACTTGCGCGTAGCTTGTGCAGGGTTAGTCACAGGCGGTTTCTTGTGCAAGGTTAGTCACTTGCGGGTAGCTTGTGCATTGTAGTTAGTCACTTATGCTTGCTTGTGCATCGTTAGTCACCGGAGGTTTCCCGTGTAATTGTAATCAGTTTGGTTATAGTGGATTAAGACCTTGATTTAGAGAGGAAAAATCACCTTGGCGGGTGGACTAGACTAGCTTGGGAATTTCTGAAGTGAACTAGTATGAACATACCTTGTTCTTCCCTTCTTGCAATCTATAATTATTATCAAGAGTAAATAGTTTGTTTTCTAACGAGGGGAGTCTTTTTATTCAAAGTTTTATTTGTTAAAAACCATATTCAAACCCCCATTTCTAGTGTTTTTAACACCTTAAGTTGGCATCAGAGCTCCAGTTCTGAGTGGTGATAAAGAGTTTAAATTTTTATCAGGCACTTAACAATGTTCAGTATCGATCCAGATTGTGTGGAAAACAATGGATGCTTCCACAAAAACTCCTACCAACAATGTTACTGTTGATAATAATGATAGAGAGCGTTATAGTGCTAAACCTCATATGTTTGATGGAGAAAAATTTGACTATCGGAAGGATAGAATTGAAACGTATTTCATGGCATTTGACTTTGATCTTTGGGATCTGGTAGTTGATGGCTACATATATCTGTCATACCCCAATTTTTGACCTAAGATACTACCTCATATCATGTGCATATGCATCATTTGCATCTCTAACAAATTGCATAGCTTGTGTTTGCTATTTGTGCTCAGCAGGGTTTAATCAAGAAATCACTCATCAGTACAAGCAACAATCAATTAGGGTTTTGTCCTCCCTTCATCTCAAAAGAATTATCTTCATCAACAGTCAACATTTGGTCCTCAAAGGTTCATTTCAACAAGCTCAGGGACCTTGAATCAACCAGATTAGGGTTTTGACTGAAGACAGTATACTCCTGACTTTTGCTCAGGATTTGACCTAATGACTTGGGACATGACCTCAAGACCCCAAGTACATCATTTTGGCCTAATCTATTGGTTCAAGACATCCCTCACACAGAGATTGATCAAACAAATCCTCAGATTAGGGTTTTTGAGCTATCAGGGACTGAAATCAGGGATCACATTTGTGAAACCTTAAAAATCCCCAGGAAGTCAATCAAAGGTTTCAATCATCTTCAAATAATCCCTATGGCAATATCCAATGGAAATTACATCTCAATTCAAGATCCACAGTCATCAATCTCATCAGGTCGACAATTAGGGTCTTTTGACCTAATTCACTGAACAACTGACTTTTTAATCAGGACATGGTGTCACAACTCAAACTATGATTCAATATCCTCCAATGCCTCAATATTATCCATTCATACCATTCATTTGGTGAGGATAGCTTGGTTCATTTGAAATCTCCAGAAACGCGATTCGTTTGAAAAAGTCAACTGTACAAGATCACCATTGACTTTTGGGGAATTTTGGTCAACCTTGACTTTTGAAGTTTTAAAGTCAATATATGATATATGAAGTCATTTGATCAAGAAAAATCAAGAAAATCAATCAAGAATCAAAAAGTCAAAAGTTTGACTTTCATACTTAGAAATTTTTTTAAGTGTTTTTCAATGATTTTTTCCAAACTTTGGAAGGGAATTTCTCAAAATTTCACCTACAAACTGAAAAAAACTTCCAACATGAAAGTTGTAGATTTTGATCCAATGAACAACTTTGTCACATATAATTTTTTTTCAAAAGATCAACCATTTAAGAGATATGGAGCTTAAAGTTGGTATCTTTTGAAAATTTCACTTAAAACCTCATTTTCTTCAAAGTTCATGGATCTTTTTCACCCATTTCCTTAAAGGTCTTGAAGAAACTTTCAACTAGGGTTTTGAAGTATGTAACATGAGCTTTCCAAAATGTCCAAGAGCTTGAAAAAATATGGAGTGTAGCTATGGCTTTGAATTTCTCCATTAGTGATCATTTTCACTTGAAATTTCAAGTCATTTTGCCAAAATTTTGAACCATATGGTCTATGATCCAAGTAATGATGCATAGATGCAATAATTGGAAGATATTTTCTGATTTGAGACAGATGGGAAAGAGATAAGAAGCATAGCCAATTTTAACCATGGTTTAGTCACTTTAACCATATGCATTTAATGGTAAGATTCCTTTCTATCTCTTAAGTGCCAAATCACCATTCTTGGATCAACTTGCAAGGGCTTGTATTCAGAATCCATGGCCTATAAATAGAGGTGCAAATCACACTTCAAATCACACCAAAAACTCACAATTATAGGTTTTCTCTCTTCTTTCTTGAATTGCAAGTTTCATAGTTTTCAAGGAGGTAGAAAACTCAACCTCCAAATCCTTGAAGTTATGGCCAAAGTGATGGTTCTAACATCTCATAAACATCATTTGGGATGTGTTTGATCCACTCACACACCCCAAAACACCTCAAATCTCAGAATCACTACCTCACTTCCATATGAACACATATTGAGCCTTATCATGCCAAATTTCACTCAGGCTCATTTCTGTCCAAACTAACACTTCAAACACCATCCATATACTTCATATGAACTATCCCAACACTTATCATCAACCAAAAACCTCAGAATCATCAAGCTCGATTCACACTTGGCCCTACTGCAGATCGGGTTTCATGGAATGATCCAGATAAATTCAATCCATGCCAAGCATTCAAACACCTTCCCTAAGGTCCATTGAAGCTATCCAGATCATCAAACAACTTCTGTAACACCTCTACTGAAGAATTCGATTTCCAGTTTTGCCATTTTTGAGGTAAGTACACTTGAACTTCAAACTCTATTCTCCATGCATCATAAATGAAATATGAACATACCATCTTGTTTCTGCACACATGAGGATCATTAACCCTCAATCAATTGCATCATATCATGATCATACACGATTTCACAATGATTTGTCATATTAGGGTTCTTCGTGTTCATCAGAGAATTAATGATCTTAGAGTGAAAATAAATGAAATTAAATGGTACCATCATGTTCCTTGTTAAAATTCGAGTAAGTTAGACTATCCACTTGATCAAAACAATCCAGTTTCAAGAATTTTCAAAATCAAATGGGGATGGTGTTCTTGGCGCCATTTTCTGTTCAGAAATTTCAAATATTAGTTCTCAAATATAATTAAATGAGTGTGTGTCATTAACAAGTTGCGCGCGCAGCTTAGTTGGTTGTTGTTTTGAGTGGTGAACCTTAGGGCGTGGGTTCAAACCCTGGCAGGGCCAAAACCATTTTTTTTAACACTTTTTTCCTTCATTTTCTTAACAACTTCATTCAATTAATTGACCAATCAAATTAACTCACTTTTTATTCATTTTTTACACACTTCTCATTTAATATATATATATTTTAGGAATACCAAAAAAAATCACCAAAAAATATTTATTTAATACATTTTTAAATAGGTTTAAAATGACATGTTTTTAAGTGTTTTTTAATACTTTAAATATTGTTTTTCATTTGATTTTTCAAACCTAATCACTTGTAAATATTTTTGTGATCAAACCCTAATTTTTTAGGTCTTAATTAAGCTTTAAAATTTGTTTTTTAACTTAATTAAGTTGGCTTTTGTCAAAATTCAAACCGTTTTAAACAAGCGATCACGATTCTTTTCAAAACGATAAACCATTTCTTTTTGATTTTTCTTTTCAAAAGAAACTATTGATTAAATCTCTTTGATTGATCAATTGATTTTCAAAACGATGTGGGGCCTCTCAAATATTAGAGAGTGTAAGTCCCATTTCTTTTCTTTTTGTACAGTTTTTTTAAAAAAACAATAAACTTCTTCAAAACAAAACCTTTTCAAACAGTTTTCAAATCATTTTCAAAACAACAAAACTTCAAAAAAACAATCAACCATGTTTTATGTAAATAAAACATGGGCCTCCATGTAGGTATAAGTCCCAAGCCCCTTTGTAAATGCCTGCTTACATAGCTTTGAATAAACTCAAGTGGGCCTCTCCCCGAGTATAAGTCCCGAGCCCCCGTGTTTACAAATGGATCATGCTTACAGGTATATTTCCTTCATAAACTCCATTATATACACACACTTTGACATATATATGTAACTGTTCATATTTGTTCATGTACTTGTTCATATTTGTTCGTACTTGTTCATATATTTGGGATGGTGTTATATATGCTTGTTCAACTTAGTACAACACTAGGTTCCCCATAGCCTCCTATTGGGCTTCGTGCAAAGAATCTCCCTAGTTTAGGTTAGGACATAGAGTATGGTTTCCCGGTGAAATCGCTCTAAGAACTCAAACCAACTATACCATGCCTCCCCTTGGGCTTTGTACAAACGAGTGACCCTCCCATAGCCTCCTCTTGGGTTTACAATGCAAGGACCCTGGATTGTCCCTCCCATAGCCTCCTCTTAGGCTTACAATGCAAGGAGCCTCGAATAGCCTCCTCTTGGGCTTCGTACAAGGACCCACGGGCTTCTTATAAGCATCCCCAATATCCAAATCAAATACCCTAGGAGATTAGACATTTATCATCTCTATGATAGGAGTATCTCATCTATATCATCACAAACAATCAATCAATCAAATTTCTTTTTGCCACAAGGCTGGCTAATCAATCAAACCTTTTTGCCACCATACTGGCTGATTAATCAAAGTTTTTGTCACAAGGTTGACTTCATTGAAACTTTTTCCACAAGGCTGGCTGATTAATCAAAACTTTTTGTCACAAGGCTGACTTCATTGAAAGTTTTTGCCACAAGGCTGGGCTTATAATGAAAATATTTTTAAACAAAAACAAACAGATGTATGTGATAATATAGATTAGATACATCGAACATTTAGATGACATTTGTCTCTTATCCTTTGCTTCCACTAGCATAAGTGGGAACTACGATTGCTCTGACTTTCTCAACATCCCTTTGAGAATACGTAGGCACAAGGTCGTATCCTTGGCGAACAAAACTTCTCCCTCAAACCAATCAAACCTTAGCACCGGTAGACCCCGAGCTACAGATGCTCTGATTCCCTCTAAGGGATATGTATGCAGAGGATCGCGATGATCTTTGCGAGCATAATCAAACAAACACCTTAGGTCCCACCTATTTCACAAGAACCTCTCAATAACATGGAATGAAAAACATAGAAAAGAAACCTATAGAGTACTATAGATACGTTGGGTGCTAATACCTTCCCTTCGTATAACCAACCCTCTTACCCAAAGATCTCTCCCCCACTTGTAAGGTTATTGCAGCTTTTTTCCTTTTCCTACTTTGGAAACAATAAAAAGTTTGGTCGAAACAAAAGAAAAATCATTTTTTGAGCACTCGAGCCCAAAGAAGGCATCAGGTGTCTCATCCACGAAAAAAGATAACGATTTTTCCCCGCGACAGAAAAATGGCGACTTCACTGGGGACCATCTTTTTATTGTTTCCAAAGGAAGGGTTAATTCTATTTTCTATATTTTTCATTTAATTTTTTGTTACATGTGTGGTTCTGGTTCTGTTACTTGTGTGGTTCTGTTACAAGTGATACATTATGGACAAATCCTAACCCGGATTAAGTACACATAAGAATTAGGTGGAGGGTATAGTCATGTACAGGCGTACGTGAGAATCCTTCCGCTCAGTGGAGGTTCCTTGTTGGTAATATATGTTTAGCATGTTTCGTAGCGAAGACATTATTACTTTCATTGAACTGTAGAAGCTGAGTTGGCCGTAGAACCCCAACCCATCCTGGCCTTATTAGGTTGTGGTGCAGAAACTATTCAGGTGAAGACTTGGATTAGTTGTCATGCGGAGAACCACACTCAGACGAGTTTTTCTTGAGAATATTGCTGGCTCACAAGTTTAATTGTGCAAGCCGGTAATATCCGAAAGAAAAATGTAGACTCTGACGTATCAGTAGAACATGTTGTGCAGGTGATTAACTAGAACTATCCCATTTTTGGTTCTCTGACCTCATGCTCGTGACGCTGGACCTTTGAACCTATGTGTACCATGTTTGTTACCATGTTTGTGTACCATGTTTGTAGTACCATGTTTGCGTTACCATGTTTGCGCTACCATGTTTGCTTTACCATGTTTGAATATGTGGCATCCATGCATCCATGCATTCATACATTCATTAAAAAACCCATCTTTTTCCATAAAAACATGATTTTTCCAAAAGATTTAGAGGATTTTGTTTGCAAACATTATAGGATTTAGTTATGGAAGGGGTAAAAAGGTATACCAAAAAGTACGGTTTCAAAGCGCCTGATGTGGAAAAACTGAGAGAGTTGGCATCTTTTGTACAAGATCCTCCCGATTTTAGGAAAAGTTATGGAAAGCTTTTGCCTATCCTGAACACTCATGTTGATGAAGGACTTCTCAAAACTCTGGTTCAGTTCTATGATCCCGTCTACCGGTGTTTTACCTTTCCAGACTACCAGTTGGTACCAACCTTGGAAGAATATGCCAATCTTTTGGGTATTCCTGTGTCTGACAAAATACCCTTCAATGGTTTGGAAGCCATTCCTAAGTCACACGTCATTGCAGCAAGTATCCACTTGAAGAAGACTGAAGTAGAGAGTAATTGGACTACCAAAGGAAACCTCCCGGGTTTAACTTCACACTTCTTAATAAAGAAAGCCTTTGATTTCATCGAAACTGGTAGCATGATAGCTTTTGAAGCTATACTAGCCTTGCTCATCTATGGGTTAGTTCTGTTTCCCAACGTCGACAACTTTGTCGATATCAACGCCATAAAAATCTTTTTGAATGGAAATCCTGTTCCGACTTTGCTTGGTGACATGTATTTCTCTGTCCATCATAGGAATCGCCAAGGCGGTGGAATCATTGTATGTTGTGCACCTCGGTTGTTCAAATGGATTGTTTCACACTTACCTGAGTCTCCTATCTTTACGAAAAACCGAGAAGGCTTGCGTTGGCCTCGAAGACTTATGTCTCTTACTAATCATGATATTCATTGGTATACCTTGGCTCGCTGTGGTACAGAAACCATTGACAGTTGCGGAGAATTCGTCAACGTACCCCTCATTGGTACACAAGGAGGAATTAACTACAACCCGGTCCTAGCCCGACGACAACTCGGGTATGCAAATTCAACTAAACCCAATTGTCCCTCAGTGGAAGGCTATTTCTACCGAGAAGGGGATAATCCCCAAAGGTTGAAAGCAAGAATGGTGAGAGCTTGGTACGACGTCCGATGGAAAGAAAAAGGTGAGGCAAGAAATTGCATTGCCATGGACGCCTACACCTACTGGGTAAAGAAAAGAGCAAAAGAGTTCCAAATGCCTTATGCTTATGAAAAACCCATGTTTCCTGCAGTGTCTCAACGACCCAACATTCCCACTATGGAGGAATACCAAGACACTTTGGCTAAGATGAGGGTAGAAAAAGACGCTTGGGAAGAAAAGTTTCGTAGAACTGATGTGGAAAATAGAAAGTTGAAGAAAAGAGTGAAAGATCACGAAGAAACTCTCTATTATCAAGATTGATGGCTCATGAGTAAAGATGAGAAGATCCGTCAAAAAGACGCTGCAATCAAGAGGTACATCAAAGAAAGCAAGAAGAATCTTGAAGGCTCAACAAGCAACGCTCCAACTCCTGACGATTGGAAGAATGTTGTTAACAAGCTAAGGACTGAAAAGGCCGAATTGAAAGCTCACTATGGGAAAGAAATCATGAAGCTCAAGCTGCACAATGCATTTGGTTCTTTGTCTGATGAAGATGCTTAGGATTGTTTAGCTTTTTATTTATCATTTGCTTTTGTAAGGAGCTTTGCTCCAATGTTGTAACATTTCCCATTTATTCAATAAAAGAATAGTTTGTGTTCAAATGTTTGCAAGGAAATAATCTTTAAAATATTTGGAAAAAATCATAAATTGCTTTTTGCATATATCATTCTGCATATCGAGTCCGTTGTATAGAGTCTCATCTTTTGGATCTTTCTCCAATAGATCGTCAAGCTGTCGCGTCTCACAGTTTCTCGACCGCGCTCGCAATCAGATCACAGATACAATACTCGTTCAAGCAGAAGAAGAGAAATGGAACACTCTGAACAAGAGAATATTGAGCTCCGTGGTATAGTGACCACCCTTCAGGAAAAGTTGGAAAGTCTCACTACTCTGGTTGACTCCTTAATGGCCGCACAGAATCAGCCGCCGCCACCAAACAGTCAAGCAACAGTGACATCTGAAATCACTACTCCAGTTTCTACAGTTGCGTTCAGCATTCCATCTTTCTCCATGCCAGAAGGTTGGGGCACGCCTTTCAGCTTTGGTGCAGGTTTTCGCCATAATTTCTCTGGGGTTCAAATAACCACAACTGAAGCGCCTGCTACACAAGGTTCGGCGTTTATTCCAAATCAGGGGGTAACTTTTTCCCAAATCACTATGGCACTTTCTCAACCCACTATGACAGTTCCGACCCTTACGGTTCACACCGTTCCTTATGATGGCAATGAGATTTATCATGATCAAGGTGATAGCACAAATCAGCGTAATCTTGTGGGAGATCTCCAAGAGCAGTTTAACAAGATGCAGCTGGAAGTTAAAGCTATCCGTGGAAAAGATTTGTTTGGAAAGAATGCCTAGGAACTATGTTTGGTTCCCAGTGTACAAATACCTGCTAAATTCAAGGTCCCTGACTTTGAGAAGTACAAAGGTAGTTCTTGTCCACAAAGCCATCTTGTGATGTATGCTAGAAAGATGTCTACTTATGCAGATAATCATCAGTTGCTTATCCATTACTTTCAAGACAGTTTGACTGGTGCCGCACTGAAGTGGTATACAGGCTTGGATAGCACTAATATTCGAACATTCAATGACCTAGGTGAGGCCTTTGTCCGACAATACAAGTATAACTCGGATATGGCTCCAGACAGAGATCAGCTTCGATCCATGGCTCAGAAAGACCATGAAGCTTTCAAAGAGTATGCCCAACGATGGAGAGAAACTGCTGCTCAGATTAATCCACCGTTAAAAGAGAAAGAGATGACAAAGATCTTCTTGAATACTCTCAGTCCGTTTTATTATGAACGCATGATTGCTAGTGCTCCAAGTGATTTCACCGAAATGGTAAACATGGGGATGCGTCTAGAAGAAGGGGTCCGAACCGGACGTCTAACTAAAGAAGGTGAATCTTCAAGCGGAACCAAAAAGTTCGGAAGTGGTTTCCCAAAGAAGAAGGAACAAAGTGTTGACATGGTATCCCAAGGGAGGCCAAGAGGAAATGTCAATCGTCAACGACAGGTAGCTGCTATTGCACCAGCCGTTAATACAGCACCGAATCCGGGATTTACCCCGCAGTTTCAACAACAACAGCCTCGACAATAGGTTCAACAGTTTAACAATAATCAGAATCGTGTACAAAGAGCTCCACAGTTTGACCCGATTCCAATGACCTACACAGAATTGTACCCTGCTTTGATTGAAAGAGGTCTTGTTCAAACTAAAGCACCACCACCCGTACCTGAGAAACTCCCATGGTGGTACAAAGCTGAGGTCTCATGCCCTTATCATCAAGGAGCACCTGGCCATGATCTTGAGCATTGCATAGCCTTGAAATATGAATTTCAGAGGTTGGTTAGATCTAATCTCCTCTCTTTCAGAAATTTGAATCCAAATGTGCAAGCAAATCCGCTGCCCAATCATGGACGGCATGTTGTAAACATGGTGTATGGATGTCCTGGTCCATACCGAGTCTATAATATCAACTTCTCAAGAGCAGATTTGGTACAAATGCACGCTACTCTCTGTCAAGGGCAGAATTTTCGCCAGCATCACTACGGTTCCTGTAGCATATGTTGTGTAGATCCTCACGGATGTTCGATTGTGAGAAGAGATCTCCAAGTTCTGTTGGATAATGGTACTATTCAGATCTACAGAAATAGGAATGAAGATGAAGTTAACATGATAGGATGTTATCCGCATGAGCTTTTAGTCTCAGATATCAACTCGGAAATGCCTAAAGTTAACGTCATCGTTCCTCATTTCAGCATGCCTGAGCGCATAGAAGTTACCTACAACAAGCCAAAGGTTCCTGTTGCTCCTTTGATCATTTGTCTACCTGGACCTGTTCCTTATGACTCTGACAAGGCAGTTCCGTACAACTACAATGCAACAATGATAAAGAATGGACAAGAAGTTCCTTTACCTACTCTTTCATCTGTCGTGAATATTGCCGATGTGAGTCGAGTAACAAGAAGTGGACGCGTGTATACTCCACTACCTTCAAAGCAGCCTGTTGCTCCTGCAACCGGGCAAAATCCTGTTCATATACCGGTGGAGAATCCCGAGGAAACTCCTGTCAGTAATACAAACACTGATGTTGGTCAATCCAGTGGAACCAATGTCAATCCTGACTTTGATGAAATTTTGAAGCTTATCAAAAGAAGTGAATACAAGATTGTGGATCAGCTTATGCAGACTCCTTCAAAGATCTCAATACTTTCATTGCTTTTGAATTCAGAAGCCCACAGGGAAGCCCTGATGAGAGTTTTGGATCAAGCTTTTGTAGATCATGATGTGACTGTTGACCATTTTGATGGGATAATAGCCAACATAACAGCTTGCAACAATTTAAGCTTCTGTGATGAAGAACTCCCCGAGGAGGGTAAAAATCACAATCTTGCTTTGCACATTTCTATGAACTGTCAGTCCGACTCTTTGTCCAATGTGTTGGTAGACACCGGATCTTCCTTGAATGTGATGCCAAAGACGACTCTTGCTCGCTTGTCTTACCAAGGAATGCCTATGAAGTTCAGTGGTGTAGTTGTCAAAGCATTTGATGGATCGCGAAAATCTGTTATCGGCGAAGTCAACCTTCCCATGACAATTGGTCCACATACATTTCAAATCACTTTCCAAGTCATGGACATTCAAGCTGCTTATAGCTGTCTGTTAGGACGACCATGGATCCATGAAGCAGGGGCAGTGACTTCTACGCTCCATCAAAAGTTAAAATTTGTAACAAATGGAAAATTGGTAACGATAAGTGGAGAACAAGCTTTAATGGTGAGTCATTTATCCAATTTCTATTTCATTGGTGCTGATGATGTGGAAGGAACTCAGTTCCAAGGTCTCTCTTTAGAAGACGAATCTTCCAAGAAGAAAGCATCAATCTCTTCTTACAAAGAGGCGGTAAAAGTAGTGAAAGATGGAACTACCACTGGCTGGAGGCAAGTTGTGTTCCCTACCAAGAATGAAACCAGAGCAGGACTCGGATGTTGACCAATGTTCTCAAACTACACCAAGAAGGATGAAACCCTTCGCCCGATCAAAGAAACATTCATTAGTGGAGGATTCCATAACCCAATTCCTCAAGAGGTTAATGTCCTTATCGAAGAATGCATCGAAGAAGGTCTCTCCGATACTGAAGAAGAATGGAAATGTTATCTCAATGACTCAGGATACATATCTCAGGAAGAACCATATCCTCCTTTAGAGAAAACAAGTGCTAAAGAAATTCCGCCTATTCCTGCAGAGGTCTGGGACACCTTGGGACAACCAAGTAGAAAATTTGATTATATGGTGAAATATACTGCACCTGAAAGTTCAAAGATTGCGATTGAAGACATCCAACCAACTGGATGGGGAGATTCCTTTGAACATAGTAGTCAACCAGAAGAGGCTTATCAGCCCTGTCAATTTTCACAACAGCCTGAAATTACTGAAAATTTCAACTTCAATGCATCTGCCAAGATTTATAATCCTGAAGATGGTTATTATCACATAAATGCCATTTTTGAAGATGAAGGGGAAGATGGTCCCTCAGTTGACTCGGAAAGTGTCGCTGACAATGAGTCTCTTCATCCTGAAGACTGGGAAATACATCCTGAAAATTCTGAAGATTGTGACTCATCTTATGCTCTTCAAGAAGTAGAAGAAGACCGTTTCAACTCTACAAAGAACAAGGTTGACAAACCAGGACCTTCAAATCCTGCTCGACCAGCGGTCAATGTCAATACTGAAGATAATTCTGGGGATAATTTTCCTGAATACATAATACACAGAGGAGTTCGTTGCTACTGGAAAGCTGTCGACGTTCCGAATGTTGTTCGCCGCTCAAAGTAATCACCTCGCTGTTATTTTGACCTCCTGCCTTGCCCAAAGCAGAGAGATGTTTTATAGGGCTTTGCTTTTAAATGTTCCGCCCAAATAACTTTGTGTATAGGGCTTTGTTTTAAAAGTTTCCCTCTTTGTCCTGCCCAAGACAAATGAGTTTGTGTTTAGGGCTTTGTTTCAAAAATGAATCATAAATAAAGCGTCATTTTGAATTCCCTACATTATATATTTTATTTTTTCTTTTTTCTGGAAATGGTAATCCTAAAAAACAAAAAAAAAAGGGAAAAAAAAAACTTTTTCAAAAAAAAAAATCTGCATACACTCTTGCATTCATAAATTTTCTGAAATAAATATAAATCACATGTGCAGATTTACTATTGATAAACCCATTGAATGCAATAACCCTATGCCCTCTCCCAACTTTGAGTTTCCTGTGTTCGAAGCCGAAGAAGAGGAAGAAGAGGAGATCCCGGACGAGATCTCTCGATTACTTAAGCAAGAGGAAAGAGCCATTCTGCCTCACAAAGAGCCTTTAGAAAGAATCAATTTGGGTTCTGAAGAAGACAAAAAAGAAGTGACCATTGGATCGCTGCTTGATGCTGATATCAAGAGTAAGTTGACAGACCTTCTCAAAGAATATGTTGACGTGTTTGCCTGGTCCTACCAAGACATGCCTGGGTTGGATACCAATATTGTTCAGCATTACTTGCCATTGAAGCCAGAATGTCCGCCAGTTAAGCAGAAATTGCGAAGGACTCACCCTGATATGGCTAGCAAGATCAAAGTGGAAGTTCAAAAGCAACTCGACGCAGGTTTTCTTGTCACCTCAGAATATCCTCAATGGTTAGCCAACATAGTGCCAGTTCCGAAGAAAGATGGAAAAGTCAGAATGTGTGTTGACTACCGTGACTTGAACAAGGCCAGTCCAAAAGATGACTTTCCATTACCGCATATCGACATGCTGGTTGATAACACCGCTAAGTTCAACGTCTTTTCCTTCATGGACGGGTTCTCCGGTTATAATCAGATCAAGATGGCTCCTGAAGACATGGAGAAGACATCTTTCATCACCCCATGGGGTACCTTTTGCTACAAAGTGATGCCGTTTGGATTAAAGAATGCAGGCGCAACTTACCAAAGGGAGATGACTACTCTCTTTCATGACATGTTGCATAAAGAAAATGAAGTTTATGTGGACGACATGATAGCCAAGTCCAGCACAGAAGAAGAACATATTGAATACCTTTTGAAGTTGTTTCAACGATTAAGGAAATATCAGCTTCGCTTGAATCCTAACAAATGTACTTTTGGGGTTAGATCTGGAAAACTCTTGGGTTTCATTGTCAGCCAAAGAGGTATTGAAGTAGATCCCGACAAAGTCAGAGCTATTCAAGAGATGCCTGCACCAAAAACTGAAAAGCAAGTAAGAGGATTTCTTGGACGATTAAACTATATCTCCAGATTTATATCTCAAATGACTGCTACTTGTGGGCCAATTTTCAAGCTTCTCCGCAAAGATGAAGGGGTTGTATGGACTGAAGATTGCCAGAAAGCGTTCGACAGTATCAAAGAGTACCTGTTAGAACCACCAATATTGATTCCTCCGGTTGAAGGAAGACCACTAATCATGTACCTTACTGTGTTAGAAGAATCCATAGGTTGTATGCTTGGACAACAAGTTGAAACCGATAAGAAGGAGCATGCCATCTATTATCTGAGTAAGAAATTCACAGATTGTGAGTCTCGTTACTCCATGCTCGAAAAAACATGTTGTGCTTTGGCTTGGGCTTCAAAACGTCTCCGCCAATACATGATCAACAATACTACTTGGTTAATCTCCAAAATGGATCCGATCAAGTATGTCTTTGAAAAGCCTGCCTTGACCGGAAGGATTGCCCGATGGCAAATGCTGTTATCTGAGTATGACATTGAGTACCGTGCCCAAAAAGCGGTCAAAGGAAGCATTCTCGCCGATCACCTGGCGCATCAACCAATTAATGAATATCAATCTCTCAAGTTTGACTTTCCTGATGAAGATGTCTTATACTTGAAGATGAAAGATTGTGACGAACCGTTACCTGAAGAAGGTCCTGATCCTGGATCAAGATGGGGCCTAATTTTTGATGGAGCAGTAAACGCTTTTGGCAATGGAATTGGGGCAATCATCATCACTCCCAAGGGTACTCATATCCCATTCTCTGCCAGATTGCTATTTGACTGTACCAACAACATCGCAGAATATGAAGCCTGTATCATGGGTCTCGAAGAAGCCATTGACTTAAGGATCAAGATCCTCGACATATATGGAGATTCAACCCTCGTGATCAACCAAATCAAAGACAAGTGGGAAACTTACCACCCTGGCTTGATTCCTTACAGAGATTATGCAAGACGTCTGTTGACTTTCTTCAACAAGGTTGAATTGCATCATATACCTCGAGATCAGAATCGAATGGCAGACGCCTTGGCTACTCTATCTTCCATGTTCAAAGTCAATCATTGGAACGATATGCCTACAGTCAGAATTACGCGCCTTGAAAGGTCCGCCTATGTGTTTGCAACCGAAGCAGTCATCGATGATAAACCGTGGTTCCACGACATCAAACGCTTCCTTCAAACTCAAGAGTACCCGCTTGGGGCATCAAACAAAGATAAGAAAACTCTAAGGAGGCTTTCTGGCAGTTTCTTCCTGAACGGAGATGTGCTATACAAAAGAAACTTCGACATGGTTTTGCTCAGATGCGTGGATAGACACGTAGCAGACATGTTAATGCGTGAAGTGCATGAAGGGTCCTTTGGAACTCATTCAAATGGGCATGCAATGACCAAGAAGATCTTAAGAGCAGGATACTATTGGTTGACAATGGAATCTGATTGTTGTAAACACGTGAAGAGATGTCACAAGTGCCAGATCTACGCAGATAAGATCCATGTGCCACCGACTCTACTCAACGTTCTCTCATCTCCATGGCCTTTCTCCATGTGGGGTATCGACATGATCGGAATGATCGAACCGATAGCTTCAAACGGTCATCGTTTCATCTTAGTGGCAATTGATTACTTCACCAAATGGGTCGAAGCAGCATCTTACGCCAATGTTACAAGACAAGTGGTTGTGAGGTTCATCAAGAATAACATCATTTGCCGATATGGTGTTCCCAGCAAGATCATTACTGACAATGGTTCAAACTTGAACAACAAGATGATGAAAGAATTGTGTGAGGAATTCAAGATTGAGCATCATAACTCTTCTCCTTACAGACCAAAAATGAAAGGCGTCGTTGAAGCCGCCAACAAGAACATTAAGAAGATCGTCCAGAAAATGGTCGTCGCTTACAAAGACTGGCACGAAATGCTGCCATTTGCTTTACATGGGTGCCGTACTTCAGTGCGTACTTCAATAGGGGCAACCCCTTTTTCTCTAGTATATGGCATGGAAGTTGTACTCCCCGTAGAGGTTGAAATCCCATCAATGAGAGTCCTCATATAGACTAAGTTATCAGAGGCTGAATGGTGCCAAAACAGATATGATCAGTTGAACTTAATCGAAGAAAAACGTATGACTGCTCTATGCCATGGACAGTTATACCAAGCAAGGATGAAACAAGCCTTCAACAAAAAGGTTCGACCTCGTGAATTTCGAGAAGGTGACCTCGTGCTTAAAAAGATCTTGTCTTTTCAACCAGATTCTAGGGGAAAATGGTCTCCTAATTACGAAGGCCCGTATGTTGTCAAAAGAACATTTTCTGGCGGCGCCATGACTCTTGCAACCATGGATGGTGATGAACTCCCACATCCTGTGAATGCTGATGCAGTCAAGAAATACTTTGTCTAAAAAAAATACAAAAGAACAGCTCGGTAAGTTGAAAACCCGCAAAGGGCGACTTAGGCAAAAAGGAGCGTCTCGGTGGACTGAAAACCCGAAAGGGCGGTCCAGGCAAAAATTAGAGACAATAAATAGAAAAAATTCATCCTGGTAGATTGAAAACCTGAAAGGGCAATCTAGGCAAAAATTAGGGATTCATGACAAAGTAACTGCATCAGTTCGTACTTCGTCACCTGAGGAGTCTTTTCCATCGAAGGATCTTCGATCAAATCATTGCCAATCTGAAGCAACAAGCACAGTTGGAACTCAAAGTTGTTAGGGTGAATAGTGGTTATTGCTTTCAATGTAGCCTTTTCCGCATAATTACCATTTTCAACTTTTGTAAATACTCCGTGGAATCACGCCTTTAGCTGATTACCATCCTATTAAATAAATTTGAGCCTTGTGCCCATTTGTTTGCAATTCTTGATCTTTTCTAGCTTGCAAAATGACGCTTTAATTATGTTATTCGTTTTTGAAAGAAAAGAAAAAAAAAGTTTTAAATGAATTTACTTTCCTTTTTCAAAATAAAAGCGAAACTTTCCTTTGAGTTGTGAACAACAGAAGGAACATCAACAGCTATCTCCATAGGATGAATCAAAGATTATAATAGGAAAAGCTCTTCTATCCCCAGTGAAGAAGCTCTTCTATCCCCAGTGAAGAAGGTCTTTTATCCCCAGTGACGAAGATTTTCCATCTCCAGTGAAGAGGTTCTTCCATCTCAATAAGAAAAGATGCTTATCATCCCCATAGAAGATTAAAGCACGCAACACTATTCATCACCTGTGTTATCTACACCGTGTTGAAGAACATTTGCCAAGTATCTGGTTGTATTGCGATGTCGGTCCCTCTCCAGTATACTTCTTTGTCTGTCAGTATTGTTAGCATGCATGCGACATTCATGACATTTATCATTCATATATATATTTGAATCATTTATGCATCATTGCATTTTTCAAATGTTTGCCTAAAATCACTTGTTCAGGATATATCTATCCCAAAAAAAAAAGAAAAAAAAGAGAAAAAGCAAAAAAGAAAAAAAAAGGAAAAAGAGAAAAAAAGAAACAGGTATGGGCATGTCATCTCTCCAGTAGGTTGTCACCCATAAGCAGAAAGAACATCTTCTTTCTCCAGTTCCCCACTGAGATCATTCCTCGTGGAAGAAGGTTGCATTAGTTTTCTCCTCTCAAAACGAAGGAGAAAATCCCCAGTCGAGTTCATTCCTCATTGGGTACAAAATCTTGTTTGACTGTTTCTTTCCAATTCATTCATGGATAGAACCTTGTCTTTACCAAAAATTCAAATTCCGATTCCTCAAACAGAGTTGTGAAAAACAGGCAATAAGCAATAGCCTCATCATCTGAGCAACTTATGTCTCTTTCAAAAGCTTTTTCCTCTCTAGGAAATCAATCATGAAGACCATGTGACAATCAGGGCCTTATTACTGTTCACAAGGCTGAATAACCAGTAATTTCCCTAGCAAAGTCTCCAGAATCATTTTATCACTTGGCTGATAATTGATCATGTCTTCAAAACCACTATCACGAGGCTGGTAGTTGGTAACCTTTTTGTTCTGGTTGTATTATTAAACATGTCTATCACCATGCTGATAGTCGGTAATATTAACCGAACCTTTGAAACTCTTTTACCTTGTCAAGTCTATCACCATGCTGATAGTCGGTAATACAGTTTCATACCTTTCACCTTCGCATTATTAACAAGTCTATCCCTGTGCTGATAGTCGATAATGTCGATAGGTAAGCTTTTCTTACAAAGCTATCATTCCCCGGTGAAGCATACACTTGCTTTCCCGAAAAACGGATTCTCTTCCTAAAACGGATTGAGACATCCTTCCCGATCTCTTGTCCCCAGTGGAGTCAGTTCTTGATATCCCTCGGTAAAGATATCCTCGCATCATTCGCAATTTTGGTATCTTAGGTCCAAAATTCGCGTCTTCTGATATTTAAGTCTCTTCCACCCTATCAAGACGAAGATTTTCAATCTTCATCTCTCAGGTTGAAGAAACTTAAATAGGGGCATCTGTCATACCCCAATTTTTGACCTAAGATACCACCTCATATCATGTGCATATGCATCATTTGCATCTCTAACAAATTGCTTAGTTTGTGTTTGCTATTTGTGCTCAGCAGGGTTTAATCAAGAAATCACTCATCAGTACAAGCAACAATCAATTAGGGTTTTGTCCTCCCTTCATCTCAAAATAATTATCTTCATCAACAGTCAACATTTGGTCCTCAAAGGTTCATTTCAACAAGCTCAGGGACCTTGAATCAACCAGATTAGGGTTTTGACTGAAGACAATATACTCCTGGCTTTTGCTCAGGATTTGACCTAATGACTTGGGACATGACCTCAAGACCCCAAGTACATCATTTTGGCCTAATCTATTGGTTCAAGACATCCCTCACACAGAGATTGATCAAACAAATCCTCGGATTAGGGTTTTTGAGCTATCAGGGACTGAAATCAGGGATCACATTTGGGAAACCCTAAAAATCTCAGGAAGTCAATCAAAGGTTTTAATCATCTTCAAATAATCCCTATGGCAATATCCAATGGAAATTACATCTCAATTCAAGATCCACAGTCATCAATCTCATCAGGTCGACAATTAGGGTTTTTTGACCTAATTCACCGAACAACTGACTTTTTAATCATGACATGGTGTCACAACTCAAAATATGATTCAATATCCTCCAATGCCTCAATATTATCCATTCATACCATTCATTTGGTGAGGATAGCTTGGTTCATTTGAAATCTCCAAAAACGCGATTCGTTTGAAAAAGTCAACTGTACAAGATCACCATTGACTTTTGGGGAATTTTGGTCAACCTTGACTTTTGAAGTTTTAAATCATCAATATATGATATATGAAGTCATTTGATCAAGAAAAATCAAGAAAATCAATCAAGAATCAAAAAGTCAAAAGTTTGACTTTCATACTTAGAAAAATTTTCAATGATTTTTTCCAAACTTTGGAAGGGAATTTCTCAAAATTTCACCTACAAACTGAAAAAAAACTTCCAACATGAAAGTTGTAGATTTTGATCCAATGAACAACTTTGTCAGATATAATTTTTTTTCAAAAGATCAACCATTTAAGAGATATGGAGCTTCAAAGTTGGTATCTTTTGAAAATTTCACTTAAAACCTCATTTTCTTCAAAGTTCATGGATCTTTTTCACCCATTTCCTTAAAGGTCTTGAAGAAACTTTCAACTAGGGTTTTGAAGTATGTAACATGAGCTTTCCAAAATGTACAAGAGCATGAAAAAATATGGAGTGTAGCTATGGCTTTGAATTTCTCCATTAGTGATCATTTTCACTTGAAATTTCAAGTCATTTTGCCAAAATTTTGAACCATATGGTCTATGATCCAAGTAATGTTGCATAGATGCAATAATTGGAAGATATTTTCTGATTTGAGACATATGGGAAAGAGATAAGAAGCATAGCCAATTTTAACCATGGTTTAGTCACTTTAACCACATGCATTTAATGGTAAGATTCCTTTCTATCTCTTAAGTGCCAAATCACCATTCTTGGATCAACTTGCAAGGGCTTGTATTCAGAATCCATGGCCTATAAATAGAGGTGCAAATCACTCTTCAAATCACACCAAAACCTCACAATTATAGGTTTTCTCTCTTCTTTCTTGAATTGCAAGTTTCATAGTTTTCAAAGAGGTAGAAAACTCAACCTCCAAATCCTTGAAGTTATGGCCAAAGTGATGGTTCTAACATCTCATAAACATCATTTGGGATGTGTTTGATCCACTCACACACCCCAAAACACCTCAAATCTCAGAATCACTACCTCACTTCCATATGAACACATATTGAGCCTTATCATGCCAAATTTCACTCAGGCTCATTTCTGTCCAAACTAACACTTCAAACACCATCCATATACTTCATATGAACTATCCCAACACTCATCATCAACCAAAAACCTCAGAATCATCAAGCTCGATTCACACTTGGCCCTACTGCAGATCGGGTTTCATGGAATGATCCAGATGAATTCAATCCATGCCAAGCATTCAAACACCTACCCTAAGGTCCATTGAAGCTATACAGATCATCAAACAACTTCTGTAACACCTCTAATGACGAATTCGATTTCCAGTTTTGCCATTTTTGAGGTAAGTACACTTGAACTTCAAACTCTATTCTCCATGCATCATAAATGAAATATGAACATACCATCTTGTTTCTGCACACATGAGGATCATTAACCCTCAATCAATTGCATCATATCATGATCATACACGATTTCACAATGATTTGTCATATTAGGGTTCTTCGTGTTCATCAGAGAATTAATGATCTTAGAGTGAAAATAAATGAAATTAAATGGTACCATCATGTTCCTTGTTAAAATTCGAGTAAGTTAGACTATCCACTTGATCAAAACAATCCAGTTTCAAGAATTTTCAAAATCAAATGGGAATGGTGTTCTTGGTGCCATTTTCTGTTCAGAAATTTCAAATATTAGTTTTCAAATATAATTAAATGAGTGTGTGTCATTAACAAGCTTCGCGCGCAGCTCAGTTGGTTGTTGTTTTGAGTGGTGAACCTTAGGGCGTGGGTTCAAACCCTGGCAGGGCCAAAACCATTTTTTTTAACACTTTTTTCCTTCATTTTCTTAACAACTTCATTCAATTAATTGACCAATCAAATTAACTCACTTTTTATTCATTTTTTACACACTTCTCATTTAATATATATATTTTATGAATAACAAAAATAATCACCAAAAAATATTTATTTAATACATTTTTAAATAGGTTTAAAATGACATGTTTTTAAGTGTTTTTTAATACTTTAAATATTGTTTTTCATTTGATTTTTCAAACCTAATCACTTGTAAATATTTTTGTGATCAAACCCTAATTTTTTAGGTCTTAATTAAGCTTTAAAATTTGTTTTTTAACTTAATTAAGTTGGCTTTTGTCAAAATTCAAACCGTTTTAAACAAGCGATCACGATTCTTTTCAAAACGATAAACCATTTCTTTTTGATTTTTCTTTTCAAAAGAAACTATTGATTAAATCTCTTTGATTGATCAATTGATTTTCAAAACGATGTGGGGCCTCTCGAATATTAGAGAGTGTAAGTCCCATTTCTTTTCTTTTTGTACAGTTTTTTTTAAAAAACAATAAACTTCTTCAAAACAAAACCTTTTCAAACAGTTTTCAAATCATTTTCAAAACAACAAAACTTCAAAAAAACAATCAACCATGTTTTATGTAAATAAAACATGGGCCTCCATGTAGGTATAAGTCCCAAGCCCCTTTGTAAATTCCTGTTTACATAGCTTTGAATAAACTCAAGTGGGCCTCTCCCCGAGTATAAGTCCCGAGCCCCCGTGTTTACAAATGGATCATGCTTACAGGTATATTTCCTTCATAAACTCCATTATATACACACACTTTGACATATATATGTAACTGTTCATATTTGTTCATGTACTTGTTCATATTTGTTCGTACTTGTTCATATATTTGTGATTGTGTTATATATGCTTGTTCAACTTAGTACAACACTAGGTTCCCCATAGCCTCCTATTGGGCTTCGTGCAAAGAATCTCCCTAGTTTAGGTTAGGACATAGAGTATGGTTTCCTGGTGAAATCGCTCTAAGAACTCAAACCAACTATACCACGCCTCCCCTTGGGCTTTGTACAAACGAGTGACCCTCCCATAGCCTCCTCTTGGGCTTACAATGCAAGGACCCTCGAATAGCCTCCTCTTGGGCTTCGTACACGGATCCACGGGCTTCTTATAAGCATCCCCAATATCCAAATCAAATACCCTAGGAGATTAGACATTTATCATCTCTATGATAGGAGTATCTCATCTATATCATCACAAACAATCAATAAATCAAATTTCTTTTTGCCACAAGGCTGGCTAATCAATCAAACCTTTTTGCCGCCATACTGGCTGATTAATCAAAAATTTTGTCACAAGGCTGACTTCATTGAAACTTTTGCCACAAGGCTGGCTGATTAATCAAAACTTTTTGTCACAAGGCTGACTTCAGTGAAAGTTTTTGCCACAAGGCTGGCTAAAAAAGCATCTTTATCATTCTAAGCACCATAAGTGGCATGGCCCAGGGCTTATAATGAAAAGATTTTTAAACAAAAACAAACAGATGTATGTGATAATATAGATTAGATACATCGAACATTTAGATGACATTTGTCTCTTATCCTTTGCTTCCACTAGCATAAGTGGGAACTACGATTGCTCTGACTTTCTCAACATCCCTTTGAGAATACATAGGCACAAGGTCGTATCCTTGGCGAGCAAAACTTCTCCCTCAAACCATTCAAACCTTTGCACCCGTAGACCCTGAGCTACAGATGCTCTGATTCCCTCTAAGGGATATGTATGCAGAGGATCGCGATGATCTTTGCGAGCATAATCAAACAAACACCTTAGGTCCCACCTATTTCACAAGAACCTCTCAATAACATGGAATGAAAAACATAGAAAATAAACCTATAGAGTACTATAGATACGTTGGGTGCTAATACCTTCCCTTCGTATAACCAACCCTCTTACCCAAAGATCTCTCCCCCACTTTTAAGGTTATTGCAGCTTTTTTCCTTTTCCTACTTTGGAAACAATAAAAAGTTTGGTCGAAACAAAAGAAAAATCATTTTTTTGAGCACTCGAGCCCAAAGAAGGCATCAGGTGTCTCATCCACGAAAAAAGATAACGATTTTTCCCCGCGACAATATCCACTAGATGAAAATGGTTTCAAGATTTTAAGAAGTGCAATGACAGATGACCAAAAGAAAGCTTACAAGAATCATTTCAAAGCTAGGTCTATTTTGTTATCTGTTATTTCTCTTGTTGAGTACGAGAAGATCACTGATAAAGAGACTGCTAAGTCCTTATTTAATTTCTTAAAATGACTCATGAAGGCAACACTCAAGTTAAGGAGACAAAGGCGTTTTCCCTAATTCAAAAATATGAAGCCTTCAAGATGAAGAAGATGAATCTGTGGAAACGAGGTTTTCAAGATTCCAGATACTTGTTGCAGGACTTAAGGTTCTGGACAAATGATATTCTAAATCAGATCATGATAAGAAGATTATCAAAAGTCTGCCTAAGTGATAACACTGAAACACACTATGTATTTGAATCGAATTGCACATGATTCTTATAGTTTTTTAGTATTATTTCTTTGTGTTATGCTGGTTTTATTCTTACTTCCAGGTGCCCTGAACATTTGAACCTCTCCTTGAATAAACGAAGCTTAAAAGCCAGGAAATCGAGTTTTTCAGTGAAATTACACACATGGCGTTAGCTTGGAGGTCGCTTTAGGAGACGCCATGATGTGTCTACTTTCACCCAGGAGGTAACTGCCACGTCCTCCGCGATCTTCCAATTTGCACACTCGGCAGCCGCCACCCTTTCCCTGCGCCCGCCTTCTACACAAAACCAGATCCCACCCAAAAGGAGTTGGGGGCATTCCTGTAAAAGCATGGCCAGTAGAACTTCTATTAATAGGAGATTTCGTTCATTTGATGATCATCCAACTTAGTTCACAATACTAAGCATATACTTACCATCTGTAAAAGCAACAATTTGTCATATCGAAGGGTTGTTGCACTGTTAGTTGTTGATTATGTTGGAGCACCTTTTTAATCTTGCCTCCATTTTTATTCCAATCGCATTTACTTTCAGTTGTACAAGATTCAAGTATCCGATTTGGAGCATGTTCCTTATTTACAGTCTTACTTTTATTTAATAGCTTTTGTCTTGCACTTGCTTTAGTTGGTTTATTATCTTGCTTGTCTTTATTGCTATTTTAACATGCTCAACTTTAATATGCTTACTTTCATTTCCATGTCTGGCTAAACTTTTAAAGGTTAGAATGTAAAGATCGTCGTCATGATAACATTCCATATATTGAATATGTAGAAACACTTTAGGGGCTGTTTTAACTTTTAACATAAGTTTTATGTACTTATTGTTTGGATAAGATCGAAAGTCGTCATATTTTCAAAGTTAAACTTGGTTAGTTTTTAACCATTCAAAAAGGGCGAAAGCGTTTTGTTTAGTTAATTAGGATTCTTTAACACTTCTAGAAAACGATTTTGAAACTGTTTTCGAATGCGTTTATGGGATTGAAATTCGATTCTTGAGCAAAAGCCATGAATCTCTTGTAAGTCAAATATTCCAAGTTAAAAATAATTTTTTACTAAGTCAAGTAACTAATTTCTAAAAAGTAGGTTTACTTTTTTAACACTAAAATCACTTTTATAATTGACAATAAAAGGAATTGATTAGATAGTAAACTCGGTTCTTAGTCCGCGAAAGCAACAAGTTCCTGTTAAATTGTTTCTTTTCAAGAGTAAAAAATATTGCCCCGTAAGTAGTTCTATATTTAGAAACAATTGGAATATTATCTGACTGATGTGAATTACATTCGAGCTTGTCTTTTATCTGCAATTTACTTTATCCCTTTTTTCCTTGCACTGTATACTCTCGAACAACTAAATTGATCTGCCTTAGATAAGCACCCTAACAATAGAAGTCGATAGATTGACGATTGGTCTCTGTGTGAACGATAATTTTTTGTATTACTTTGACGTGATTCGTATACTTGCGATTGACAACACATCACTAAGATATGGAGACCAATGGTAACTACGATTAAAATATCAAAGGATTTGAACAACACCAGTCTTGAGGAACTAATAAGTTCTTTAAGAAGTCATGAGATTGAGCTTCAAGCAGAAGATGAAGATTCAGGAGAGTCTGAAGAAGGCTCAGGTGGAGATGAACTTTCTCTTATATCCAAAAGATTAAATCAGCTATGGAAACATAGAAAGAGCAAGTTCCAAGGATTAAGAAGATAAAAATACATAAATGAGTCATCATCTGGTTAAAAGAGAGATTCTGGAAAAGAGGTTACATGCTACGAGTGCAATGAGCCTGGGCATTACAAGTATGATTGTCCAAATCTTAGAAAATAAAACAAGCCTAAGAAAGTGCTCAAAGCAAAGAAAGATCTCATGGAAACATGGGATGATTCTGATTTAGAAGAAGAATATTCAGACGAAAAACAAGCCAAAGTAGCACTCATGATTGAAGTTAGCACGAGTAAAGTGATTTCAAAAGAAGAGCTGAAAACTAAGGATGAGTCAGAATCTGATGATCAAGAGGAATGGCTGCTTTCAACATACGTCAAGAGGAAAGCGTATGTCCCAACAGTTGGAACTTAAATCAGAAGGCGTTGTTGGTTTCAGAGGTAATCAGAAAGGCAAGATTATTGACTCTGAAACCAAGAGTAATAATGTGTTAGGATACTGTAAATGCATTGAAAGAGCTACAGAATCTATAACACAAACTCATGAGATGTGATTAAATTTTTAGTTTTTAAGATAACTGTTATAGAATCCAAGGAGAAGGAATCAGAAGTCAAAAGAATCAGAAGCTCCTATAGTTGAGGCTATTAAAACTCTATCTGATCCTCCACAACAAGAGAAGAGGTAAGTAGGAAGGTATATTAGAAGCTATATCATGTATGATAGGATCTCTTTCCTAATTAACTTATGTGAGTAACATATTTAATTTTATGATGTACTTCTATTATTTCATTTCAGTTTAGTTGGAACCTTAGTCATCAGAAGATGTTTCGGTCAGAAACGTCTCTGATTAAATGGGAAAGCATTCATTGTTCCAGATTCCGAGGATATTAAAACGTATCATCAGGCATGATTAATGCGTGTACTCTTGGTTATACTAATCATTTAATCATACCTAGTGCCACTCGAGTAGTGTATTTTCTCTTCTTGGAAGTGATTAAAATAAAAATTATAACTTCCATTTATTACCCCTAACGATTGTACCTTTTATGTTTTCTCTCTCTTCCAAAATTCATTATACACGTTCACCCATAACCTCACTTCCCACTACCACATGTTTCTTTAGAAACCCTAAACCTTCGCTCTCTCAATTGTTCTTCTAATTTTCAAAGTGTTCTTCACTTTCCTCATTAAGTTCGTCAAACTTCATCAATAACATCAGCATGAACACTTAACAACAAGAAGAAATTAAGGGTTCTCAAGAGCTCGAGAGAAGTTCAAATCCATCCGGGCCAACAAACTCAACCATTGCTCTATCAACATCAACATTTGTTCCCTCATCGTCAACTATTCGAGTTTCATCATCATCTATTGATCTCAACTCTTCAACTGCTCCAATTATTGATGAAAATCATATCACTAGAAAATCACCCCAAGTTCATTGCAAGATTCTTCCTTCAAAATTGAATGTGTTGTGTGAGAATCTAGTGGATTTTGTTAATCTCGCTAATAATGGATATGACTTGAGTAATGAAATAAATTCTCGAGGTTGGAAAAATTACTTTGAAAGACTTTATGGACATGTCTATGAGAATTTAGTCAAAGATTTCTTGGCACAAGCATACTCTGATGATCTTCTTGTTGTTTCTCATATTTTGGGATGCAAGATCGTCATCAATAAAAACTACATTTCGGATCTTCTTGGAATGAAACTTTTGCAAGGAAAACATGTGTATGGAAAGGATAACAAATCAAAGTTTGTTAAGGAAACAATTCACTAGGCTATATTCAAAAACTACTCCTAGAAAAGTCCGAATGCAAGGGAGTTGATCTTCATGACAATTTGAGAATTTGGCACAAGATCTTTCTAGGATGTATAAAACCTAGGCCTTCCTCAAGCTCTGCTGACTACTTCAATGCTAATAAGATTTGCATGTTGTACTATCTGAAATCTCAACAGAAGATGTGTCTTCCCTTCCCTCAATTCTCTTCTACTACCTAAAGGATATGATCAGAAAGACAAGAACTACTGATGGTCATAATAGGAACACTCTCTCATATGTTCCTTTTAAGAGATTGCTTACTGGTATCTTTGAGGAGAGTCGGCTAGTAAAGTTTCTGGTGGAAGAAGCAAAGTGTATACAGGATCTGACTCCTCGCATTGGAGAAGTCATTAATGCAAGGAATTTGAAGAACATGGGTCTGCTTAAACAAATAATCATCAATCCTCGAACAAGATCCTCTGATTCTATCTCTGATAGATGAGTTCCTGTTGATAACTTTCCTATGTTCACCAGGAGAGATAATCTAGAAGAAATAGTTGGGTATGAAGTTATGATGATGGAAGCTAGAGTTGATGGGTCTAACTATAGTCTAGATGATGTGCATCCTGCACAGGCCCTTACTGAACCATCTAGAAGAAAAGGAAAATTTCTTCAGAAGGCTCTGAACAGAGGTCAAAGAAGAAACAAGACAAAGGTCGATTCTCTCAAAATGAGCCTCTGGTCTCACATCTTGAACCTTCTAATAATGTTAGAGTTGCTTCTACATGTAAGACCACTGCTCATGTGATCTCTGAACCTTTGGATAAAAGTATTAGTGAATTATCATCCTCAACCATCCCTGCTCAAATATATTTATGAACTTTTCCTTCTGAAACTACTTTAACATCATCTACAATTCCAATAGCCATATCTGAACCAGTCATCACATCCATTCCAATCTCCATGTTTAAACCCGGATCTCCAACTTCATTTACCTCAACAACCTTTGATATTGTCTCCTTGATAATGGCATCTACTTCCATTCCAAACCTTCTGTCATACCCCAAAATTTTCTCATCCCATTTCACTTTCAAACTCATACAATGACTCAAGGCTTAAATGGTTAACCCAAGGCACTCTCTCCTATCTAAAGACCTCCTGAACTAGGATTTTGCATTCTCTTAAGAAAATTTATGAATAAAGGTCTCCAATGGATTTCATTTGGATCATTATATGTCAAACCATCTCCAAGCCAAAATTCAAGCTTCAATCAAATTCAATCCTGGATTCAATGAAGATTCATCCATTTTTTAGTGACCTAAATTGCTCTCCTATATATACACAACAATTCCAGATGCCAGGGGGGGTTTTCTAGCCTCCAAAACCCTAACCGAGTTCATAAAAATCAAGAAAAACACAAAATCGATTTTGCAATTGTGGGAGGATTCAAGGGCGTTAGATTATCAAAACACCATCCTTGCGGAATAGTGAAGCAATTCAAATCGATTTTCAGGCTTAAGGCATCAAGAACACATAACTACTCATCACGGTTTGCCATCTTTTTTTTCTGATTCATTTTCTTGCATACGGCCAATATAAGTTGATTTCGATTGCATAATCATGTTTGTATGAGTCCATAGGATGTTTCTGGGCCATGTATTTTGAGTTTGATCGCAGGTATAACGTTTCACCATTGTTAGGGTTTAAAAGCTCTAAATTGGGATTTTCCTGTAGAGGCAAAATTAACTCGAATTAGTGGGACCACCATGTTCAGGGCATAATTTCCAATCGATCCATGGTCTCCATGTAAGTTTATAATGCATATTTGAGGTTTTTGAAGTTCACAGGTGTTGTAGTGACGAACAGGGCCATCACTATTGGCTGTTGCAATGGGTGGCCCGTTGGTAAAAGTCTGGGAAATATTTGCAACGAAGAAGAAGACTCCCAGGCGCTAAAATGATTCAAATCTGGTAAAGAATATTTGATTTATTCAATTAGTTTTGCGTTTGGTTTATGTACAGCAAAGCAAAAACGGTTTAGTGAAGGAAGGCTACGTCCAAGGTCTCTGATAGGGGTGTGCGTGTGTTCGATCCCTCAATCCCACACATTTTTTCTATTAATTGCTCAATCCTAGATTTAATGCGCCACACAGGCGAAGACTCACCATGCACGCCCTTCAGCAGCCCTTAGATTGCAAGCTGCTCAGATCCAACGCACCTGGATTGAAAGTCTATCATGGATCTTTAGAAGCGCACCGCACAGGATCAATGCCCAGGTTTTTTAATCCTTGTATTATTTTTATTTCATAAACTATTTTATTTATTTTATTTTCTCATTTTAGGATTAAATTTAGGTTTTATTTATAATCTTAATTAAGGTATTGTTTTCAATTAATTGGGGTTAATTAATTAATTAGATTAATAATTAGGATTAGGCTCCCTTTTAATGACAAATTAATTTGATTTAGCTAATTTAGGTTAGAGTTAATTTATTAATGGTTTTAATCGAATTAATCGATTGCGACAATTAATAATCAATTATTTAATTATTTAAATAATATATCCAAATAGGGTTAGTTACTAAGGGTTTTAACCATTTCAATTGTTTCCCACTAATTTTTGTACTATATTCTATTATTTTCAAAAAAATATTTTCCTTTCTTTTCAAATCTATTTCTTTTCAAATCAAATCCTAACTTTATTCTATACATCTTTTTTTTTTTCAAACCCTACCATACACTTTCTTTCAAATCCTACTACCACTCAAATTTTTCCTTTTTTGTACGGAATCACTTCATTCCCCAACGTATCTATCCTTCTTTTCACTCTATAAATACCTCTCATTTTTTCCATAAAATCTCACATCAAATTCCAACTTACTTCTCAAATTTCTACATCATATTCATTCTCTCTTCTTCCTCGGCAAAAATGGCGAAGCGGATAGAAACGTGTTTTCTTATGGTCATCACCGTTGTGGTGGTAATCATGTCCTTCTTCTGTCTGCATAGTCCTGAAAAATGCGGACCTGGGTTGTTTACACTCCATATCATCTTTATGTTATTATTTATAGCATGGGTTATTAATCGTCATTCTTAAAGTTTGTCGTATCTTTTATTTTTAAATAAATGTACCGTTTATTTGTCATACTGTTCATTATATTATGTAATATTTGTACTGTCAGTATTAAATATCGTACTATCTGTCGTACTGTTGTTTAATTATTAAGATAATATTTTGTGTGTTTTCTGCCAGTTAAATATTTATTTTTCTGTACATTAAATGTTTTTCAGGGTTATTATCGGTAATTTCGTTCGCATACAGTATATATTATTTATTTATTATGTCTGTGTTTTTCTAACAACTCATGTAAATAAATTTTCACCATTAATACAACAAAAAACAAAAAGAAAAAATTAACTTTGACTGTTGAATTTTCACTTTAACTGCTACGTTAATGCCTGAATAGTCAGTTGACAGTTAAAACCGCTGACAGTGCAATTCTCCGTGTTTTGTACCATCAATCAAATCAATCTTTTTCATTTCAAAACTCCAAGATTTTTGTTCTAGAAGTCTTCTGAATATCACATGATTAGCAGAGACCCAGCACTGCACAAAAATCAGGTACCCTTAACTGTCTCCTACACGAACAGTCCCTAACTAGGGTTTTGGTTTTTTTCAGGAGAACAAGTTTTTTGAGACCTCAAATGGATTTCATGGACCTCCATATATCTCAAAGTACCACCATACAAATTTTCAACCTTCAATTCGCTCAGACGCACAGTCAGCAGTTCAAACAGTCAACAGACGACCAGTTTGACCGAAAAGTCAACAGACAGTCAAAAATGAAATTTTTTGTCAACATCCATATTTTGTCAAAAGATTCACAATTTGATCATTGGTTGATAAATTAGGCTTTTCTCCTAAAAAGTCAACTGAACTTTGACTGGTCATAACTCTCTCATCCTTCATCTAAAAAATTCCAACCAAAGCTCATTTTGAAGGAAATTCAATTATCTTTTAAAAGCAATTGGTCCCATGGTTATTAGATTCACCATTTGGAAAATATGAACCAAGACATTACTGGTCATTTTCAAAGTCAACAAAAAGTGGTTTTTTGTCAAAGGTCATAACATCAAGATAACTTCTCCAAATGAAAAAGAGTTTCCAAAGTGGCTTGTAGAGGACATCTTGAGGTTTCTAAAAAGTACAAGAACTCCTTCATATGATAAAAATTGAGGGATTTATGCCTTGTTGAAGTTGGCTATTTTTTGGGAAAATGCATGAAATCAACATTGATCAAAAGTGTTTTTTTTCAAAAGAGACTAAATTTCCATGATCCAAACATACTTCCAACAATGCTAAGGGCCTCCCACAACCAACCTAAGGCCCATAACATTTTATTTCTTTTTTTGGTTTAATTTTATTACATTTAAGATTAAATTGAAAAAGAAATGGAAGGATAATGTTATGTAGCTTTGATCTTAAGCATGAGTCATCAAGAATCATTCAAAGCTCTGCCCCAAAGAGATGGTACAGCAGAAGGTTGAAGAAATTTGAGCCATGGTTGCTTGAATTCAAAGCTACATATTATTAAAAAAGTCAAAAATTCAACAAAGCACTTAATGCTTCTTAGCTTAGTTTTTAAGTACTTCTTTGCCTATCAATGAAGTAGAAAACTTCATCAATAGAGAGACACGAAAACAGAACCAGAATCTTGCTTGTATCACTCTTGAATCAAATTGAAATTTTCAAAGAAACTTGAAATTCGAATTTTCAGTTTAAGTCATTTTTAATCCAAACTAAACACTCAAATACAATCCCTAAGCATCACTGAACCTATTCAAATCAGTTTCAAGCTTTGAAACTCAAAGAATCGAGCACTATACCTCATGGTTTGCTCAAACTAAAACTTACAAAAATCTCATCATACATGCATGTTTAACAAGATGTAGACATATATTTGAGTTTAGTATGAGGTCCTGATCATTTCTGGAAGTTTAATTGAGATTTGGGTGCTTGTACACGAAACCACCATTTTAGGGTTCTTCATCTTAAAATTAGGGCTTTTCAAATTAGGCAAAATTACAGGTTCAAAGAGGTCCCATTGAATTCGTATGGACCAGACGAGTTGAACCATGGCATCGCGCCAAATTTATATTGCGTTTTGTTTGTATTCGTTATTTTTGCAGGTGTAATAGATTGGAGCTTTTTACACCACCTGCAAATGAGCAGTGTAAAAGAACATGTCTGATGAAGAAGACAAGACGTGGCGTCCTCTGGTTGGCCAGAACGCGCGCGTCTTTATTTTTTTAATTTTTCTGATCCAGTGCCTTGCAGGTGTGTTACGCGCCATATACTCTCACTCCAACCACCATCAGATCATGCCTACTGCTCATCCTACGCACCAAGACACGCTAGTCCATGATATAGACTCTTAAGCCAACCACACATGATCATTTATTTTATATTTTCTATTTTATTTTATTTTCTTTGCAAAATTAATTAAAAATAGTTCTAAAAATCAAAAAAATATAATAAAAATACTTTTAGGTTTATAAAATAATCTATTATTTTTTTGACATGAAAATATTTTATTTTTCTTAATAATTAAAATATTTTGTTTAATTAATTAGTATATATTTATATATTTGGTTTTTAATTATTTCAACCAATCAAAAAAATTGTCACAGTTTACCCTACATCAGAAGTTGAAGTATCCAGTAAAAGGAAAGATTGTCACAGTTTACGGCGAAGAAGAATATGTGGTTAGCCACCTGAGCAACTCCAAGTATGTTGAGTTGGATGACGAATTCATCGAAACTCCCTGCCAATATTTTGAGGTGGTCTCTCCAGATGTCTCTACTACCAAACATATTTATGCTGCTACAAAAATAACTCCAACTATGGCTTCTCTCAAAGATGCTAAAGCTGTGATCGAAGAAGGTGGTTGCACAGTATGGGGACAGCTCCTCGATGTACCTTACAAGTCCGATAAGCTAGGTCTGGGCTATGCTAATGGAAATTAGAAGAACGATCAGAGTCCTCGTTCTGAAGGATTAATGTCACATTTTATCAGCCAAGGAGTAAGTGCTATTGAAGACGATGGAGTGTTCTTGAACCATATTATTCAGCCATATCCAAATAAGTTCCATCTGTTTCCATGGAAGTTTGGGATACTTTGGGAGAACCAAGCGGCGGGTATGATTTCCTAGTAAAATATACTGCACCTCAGAGTTCTTTTATTGCTATGGAAGACATTACTCGAACTGGATGGGGTGATCAGTTTGAAGATTGCAAAAGTTTCACAAGTTCCATCACTGAGCAATACCAAAGTCCACCTAGTCCAAAAGAAGTTTGGGATACACTAGGAGAACCAAGTGGCAAGTATGACTTTATGGTGAAGTATTCTGCTCCCCTGAGCTCGCAGATCGCTATTGAAGACATCACCCCAACTAGATGGGACAACCATTTCGAAGACCATATGACATTCACAAACCCTGACGCTCCTGAAGAAGCATGGGAAACACCAAATAATGAGAATGATTTCATGACACAATACACTACTCCCTAGAATGCACAAGTCTCCCTTGAAGACATCATTCTGATCGGATGGTACAATCTTATCGGGTATCTCGCTCAGCCAACAGTGGTATCTCAGCCTGGGCTCTTGTATCCAGCAGAGTATCTTACTTATCCTGAAGGATCAACAGCTCATTTCCCCACCAAAGAAATCAATGTTGTGGAAGATGAAGAAGACAACTGCAACTGGAACAGCTGGATACTCCCTGCTCACAACAACGGATTGAACAATTGGGAAGCTGAGGATGTGATCTCCTTTGATCAGGAGTAAATGCAATTTCCTGTTCTCGTTGTTTATATTGTTCAAAGATAAAAATGGTTCCTGTACTATCGAACCATGAACTTGAAAGTCGTGTGCCTTGCCTGAAGCACACTGGTCCTTTTTATAAGGGTTTGTCATACCATGATCATGTTCATTCAATAAAATCATGGGACGTTTGCATATTCAAATTTTGGGATCTTTTTTCTTTCTTTGCTTTATTCATTTTTCAAATAGTTATGTGTTCTTACACACACCCACATAAATAAATGCAGATTCACATTCACTCTAGATCCTGTTGATAACGATTCTGCTATTGCAGTCATGACTTTGAAAATCCGATCTACCAAACTGAGGACGAAAGTGAGGAAGATTGTGAAGTACCAAGAGAACTTGCAAGGCTGTTAGAACAAGAAGAGAAGACTATACAGCCGCATGAAGAACCAATTGAGGTTATCAACTTGGGCAGTGACGAAGAAAAGAAAGAAATTAAGATAGGGGCTGATCTAGAAGACAGTGTCAAGCAAAGACTAATTCAAATGTTACAAGACTACGTTAAGATATTCGCCTGGTCCTACGAAGATATGCCTGGCCTTGACACGGACATTGTGGTTCATCGCCTGCCAATCAAAGAAGGTAGCACTCAAGTTAAGCAGAAACTGCGGAGGAGTAGACCCAATATGTCAAAGAAGATCAAAGACGAGGTTGAGAAGCAATTCAATGCTGGCTTTCTAAAAGTTGTGAGTTATCCTCCTTGGATAGCTAACATAGTGCCTGTGCCTAAAAAAGACGGGAAAGTCAGAATGTGTGTAGACTACAGAGATCTGAATCAGGCAAGCCCCAAAGATGATTTCCCTTTACCTCACATCGATGTATTGGTTGACAATACTGCACAATGCAAGGTATTCTCCTTCATGGATGGATTCTCAAGGTACAATCAAATCAAGATGGCACCCGAAGACATGGAAAAAACAAACTTCACAACACCTTGGGAAACCTTTTGTTACAAAGTAATGCCCGTTGGTTTAAAGAATGCGGGAGCTACATATCAGCGTGCAACGGTAGTTCTGTTCCATGATATGATTCATCAGGAGATAGAGGTTTATGTCGATGATATGATTGCAAAATCCAACACCGAAGAAGAACATCTGGGTCATCTGTACAAGCTGTTTGACAGGCTCAAGAAGTACAGGTTGCGACTGAATCCGAACAAGTGTACCTTTGGAGTAAGATCCGGAAAACTCTTAGGTTTCATCGTCAGCAGCAAAGGTATTGAGGTTGATCCTGCCAAGGTCAAAGCCATTCAAGAAATGCCTATACCACGTACCGAGAAACAAGTCAGAGGATTCTTGGGACGTCTGAATTACATAGCCAGATTTATTGCCCACATGACTACTACTTGCGTGCCGATCTTCAAACTGTTGAAGAAAGATCAAGTGGAAAGATGGAATGACAAATGCCAGATAGCCTTTGATAAGATCAAAGAATATCTTCAAAAACCGCCAATCTTGTTACCACCAGTGGAAGGAAGACCTCTGATAATGTACCTAACTGTGTTACTAGATTCAATGGGGTGTGTACTGGGGCAACATGACGAGTCCGGCCGAAAGAAACATGCAATCTACTATCTTAGCAAAAAGTTTACCGATTGTGAAACAAGATACTCACTACTCGAGAAAACTTGATGTGCCTTAGCATGGGCGGCTCGCCGACTAAGACAGTATATGATAAACCATACCACCTTCCTGATCTCCAAAATGGATCCTATCAAGTATGTGTTCGAAAAACCTGCTCTCTCTGGAAGAATAGCAAGATGGCAAATGATCTTAACAGAGTATGACATCCAGTACACTTCACAAAAAGCGATCAAAGGAAGTGTGGTAGCTGATCATCTGGCTCATCAAGCAGTGGATGACTATCAAGCCTTAAACTTTGACTTCCCAGATGAAGACATTATGCTAGTTACTGACTACGAACAACCAGGACCGGAGGAAGGACCCGAGCCAGGATCCCGATGGACTATGGTTTTTGATGGAGCCTCTAATGCACTCGGCAATGGCATCGGAGCTGTGATCATTTCCCCTGCAGGAGGATATACACCATTCACTGCCAGATTATGTTTCAACTGCACTAACAATATATCCGAGTATGAAGCATGTATTCTGGGTCTCAAAGCTGCAATCGATCTAAGAATCAAGTTCCTGGAGGTCTACGGAGACTCGGCGCTTGTGATTTATCAAGTCAAAGAGGAATGGGACACGAAGCACCCGAATCTAATTCCGTACAAAGAATATGTGCTGAGTTTGATTCCTTACTTTGAAGAAATCACTTTTGAACATATCCCGCGCGAAGAAAATCAACTAGCTGATGCTCTAGCTACCATGTCATCTATGTTCAAAGTCAGGTGGGACAATGAGGTGCCGATGATCACCATTTACAGACAGGATGAACCAACCTATTGCAATACGATCGATGCTGAAGGAATGGAAGAAAAACCATGGTTCCATGAAATAAAAAGGTATCTCGAAGCTCAGGAATACCCTGAAGGGGCATCCATTAACGACAGAAAGTTTCTAAGAAGATTTGCTGCCAAATTCTTTCTAAGTAATGGAACCCTATACAAACGCAACCATGATTCGACTTTACTGCGTTGTGTAAACAAGAAGGAAGCAGAACAGATTATGGAAGACATACACGATGGTGCTTTTGGTACTCATTCAAGTGGACATACAATGGCTAAAAAGATCTTAAGAGCAGGTTATTACTGGTCTACCATGGAGACAGACTGCCATCGTCACTCCAGAACCTGTCACAAATGCCAGATATATGCCGACAAAGTACATGTACCTCCAGTCCCGTTAAACGTCCTAACGGCTCCTTGGCCTTTTGCAATGTGGGGTATTGATATGATTGGAGAAATCAAGCCTACTGCTTCCAACGGACATCGCTTTATCCTAGTCGCTATTGATTACTTCACAAAGTGGGTAGAAGCAACCTCGTTTGCTTCTGTCACCAAGAATGTTGTGGCCAGGTTTATCAAGCATAATCTCATTTGTCGGTATGGCATCCCTGAAAGGATCATCACAGACAATGGCACAAATTTAAACAACAGAATGATTACTGAACTTTGCACACAATTCAAGATCAAACATCATAATTCCTCTCCATATCGACCAAAGATGAATGGCGCGGTGGAAGCTGCCAATAAGAACATCAAGAAAATCATACAAAAAATGACAGTAACCTACAAAGTCTGGCTCGAGATGTTACCTTTTGCTCTTCATGGTTATCGCACATCAGCGTGTACTTCAACAGGGGCAACTCCGTTTTCCTTGGTCTATAGTATGGAGGCAGTTCTTCCAGTTGAAATTCAAATTCCTTCCCTAAGGATTGTGAAAGAAGCAGATATAGATGAAGACGATTGGATTCATACTCGGTTGGACCAGATAAACTTGATTGATGAGAAGAGGCTCGCAGCTATTTGTCATGGTCAGTTGTACCAAAAGCGCATGATTAAAGCCTTCAACAAGAAAGTCAAAAGTCAGGCATACCAAACCGGTGGCTTGGTTGTCAAACGCATCATCCTACCACAAGGTGACCCCAGGGGCATTTGGACTCTCACTTATGAGGGACCGTTTGTAATCAAGAAAATATTCTCCGGCGGTGCCATGTTGCTTACCACTATGGATGGCAAGGATTTCCCACATCCTTTAAATGCGGACATAGTCAAAAAGTACTTCGCTTAAAGAAAAGCTCGCTAAGTTGAAAACCTGAAAGGGTAACTTAGGCAAAAATGAGCGTCTCGGTGGATTGAAAACCTGAAAAGGCGATCCAGGCAAAAATTAGAGACTAAATATATATTATCCCGGTAGGCTGAAAACCTGAAAAGACAGCCTAGGCAAAAGTTAGGGAATAAAGCATACAACTATGTTCCGTTTAACTACCTACTCACCTTCAAGATTCAACACATCAAAAACACCGATCAGTCCAATTACTTTCTTCCAACAAGTGAGGGATGAGATGCTCGAAGACAGATTGGCAATAGCAGAATTGAAACTTACTGGATTATTTTCACATAGATGTTCTCTTTATATATTTTTCAAAGCTTTATGACAATTTCCTACTACTAGGATTTTTGTCTCCTTGTACTAATCAGCCTATTATGGCTCTTTTTCAAAAAATCAATACAGCTCATGCTCAAAATTAACATTTTCCCTTTTCCTGTTTTGAATACGTAAACGTCCCAATGATAATTTTGAATAAACATATGCATTTGAATATGATTGATGTTTACAAGAAAAACAGGAATAGCATTCAGGTAATGTCCCAGTCATTTGGACCAGGGGCGGATCTAAGTTGTGGGATTTGGGGGCTCTTGGCCCCACAAGCATAATAACCATGAATATTAAATTATATATATTAATTTAATGTTTAATTAATGTTTTTGTCAATTTCAAAATAAAAACTTGCTCCTACTAATTAAAACAACACAATCTGCTACTTATATTTAATTATACTTTACCTAAGGTTATTTAAAAAAAAAAAGTCTTTTAGTATGAGTTTTAAAACAAATACATTAGATTATCTATTTTATATTATTTTTATAAATATAGTTGAAAGGGTTAGGTGTCAAATATTTTATTAATTTTATATTGTTTAATAACTCATAAGTTTAAAAAGAAATATTTATGAACTTTTTATTGAATGGAAAAATTGATTAACATTGTAGTTAACATTTTTTATTTTTTTTTGGAAAAGAAATACTTTTATTAACTTCCAAAAACCTTTAATACATGCCGATCAAACGATCCAGGCCTCAACAACAACAAAAACACCAAGGAAAACAGAATCAACTACTAGCAATTACATGACTCCTTAGTTTACTAGAAAGTTTGCTTCTATTAATAACTCTCTCTTTGATCCTTTGGATGATGTCCAGGCTCGGGCTAACCAACTTGAAAATCATTTCATTCCTCAAATGCCAGATTTGATACATAGTTTCAGCAAGGTTGATGCGCAGTAATTCTCTTCTCCAACCTTTTTTGGCCAACTCCACAATAAGCCACTTTTTCTCATTATCCCAAGACATATTCTGTCTATGATAACCATTCCAAGCTAGCATGTGTTTCCATATAGTACCTGAAAATGCACAATAAAAAAAAAATGGTCCAGGGATTCCTGTTGCAAACAGAAGCAACAATGTTTATCTTGTATCATCCCAAATCTCTCAAGTCTATCCTTGGTAGATAGTCTCCCCCACAAAGCAAGCCATAGAACAAACTTAGCCCTAGGACTGGCTCGGTTTTGAAAGAACATGTGCCTCCAAGGAACCATAATACTCTCCCCACAGATACTCTTATAATTGGCAGCAGCGTTGAAACTTTTTGTATTATCAGCTTTCTCCCATGCCTCATTATTTAGAGTATGCATTCTACACTTCAAAATGCTGTTTAACATCCAGGAACTAGTGTGAGATACATTCCATTGCAGAATAGGTTTTCCCTTCAGGAAATAAGTATCTAGCCATCTTATCCAGAGCTTGTCTTCTTTATTATGAATATTCCATAATAATTTCAGAATGGAGGCTTTGTTCCAAATGACAAGCTTCTTGAAATTAAGGCCGCCGGCATTCTTAGGCTCACAAACATTGTCCCATGAGACCAATGCCTTCCTACCTTCAGCTTTAGCAGACCATAGAAAATTCCTACAAATTGCCTCAATTTTCTGGATAACTTTCTTAGGGAGTGGGAAAACACTCATCCAATAACCAGTTATTGACATAAGAACACTTTGCACAAGTTGTTGTCTACCAGCATAACTCAGAAATTTGACAGACCAATGCTGGACTCTCATCATCATTCTATCAATAAGGTGTTGGGATGGAGGAGCAAATTGCTATCAGGAATACTACTGGTTGTGCTGAAGGTAAGCTTCCTATTAGATATTGTAGTTAACATTATTAAAAAATATATTATTGAAGTTTTATTAAAATAATTCTATTAATATCATAAATAATAATAAAATATTCTGCTATCATCCTAAAATTAAGAATATCCAAAATTTTTTTTTTCAAAAAATTCTATTATCAATTAAGAGAGTGATAGTTTCTTCAACAAAAAGTAAAATGGATTTCAATGTTTAATTTTGTTTATTTTAACAAAATCTGTGATTAATTGAATTATAAATATAAAAATAAATTCATAGAAAAGAAGATGTTATGTTTACTTTTTTTTAAACTCTGATAATATAATATAATTCATTCACAAAATAAAATATAGACAAAAAACATTTGTAATTTATAAAAGTTTAAATTATTTTATGAACATTTAATTTTATCTTTAAAAATTTTCTTGCCCCCATCTACAAAATGTTCTAGATCCGCCACTGATTTGGACATCATCCCGAAACCAGCATCATAAGAAAAATCCCCAATAGAGATGCATTTCTCAGCAAATTCCTCAATGAGATTTTTCTCTCCAACAAAGTGATTCGAGAAATCTTATTCCCCAGCAGGGCTTTTCAAGAGTTCTATCCCCAGGAAGTGTGGTCTCCACACCAGGACTTTGTCAAATAGTGCATCGGAGGATTATGCATCTTTCTCATTCCCATTTTAAAGGGCATCAAAATCAAAACTTTCAAATTACCTTTCATCCCCAGGCGGTAGTCAAAGATCCTTCAACAGAGCACCTTTGTCCTCAAAGAAGGTCTCCAGCCGAGTATACTCGAGCAAGACGACAAAAATCATCAACGATCACAATGCCTTCATTTCCAAATGGCTAGCGGGGATTTATTTTCCCAACCAGAAGCTTGATACGCTCAAGACTGCATAAGTCATACATTATACATCATACATCATACACATATTCATACACAGCATATAATATTTCATGACAAACGCATACATAACATGCATATTTCTCCTTTAGTTCAAAAATATCATACATTACATACACCATAACATCGCATATCACTAACTTGATTTTTTCAGGTGGACGGATATCTTCAGCAAAGATGTTCCCAATCACATGCACTGTTCCCCTGAATTCTATTCAGACAAGCAGTCCTCTCAGATATAATCAAGCCGAAGATTCATTCTGAAGAGATCTCTCTTTCCAAATCACCTATCAACTCAAAAACATACCAACAAAGATCTAAAGTCGATACCTTGGACGGTTCCTTAACGATCTACCATCAAAGATCTAAAGCAGATACCTTATACGGTTCCAGAACGATCTACCATCAAAGATCTAAAGCTGATACCTCAGACGGTTCCAGAACGATCTACCATCAAAGATCTAAAGCTGATACCTCAGACGGTTCCAGAACGATCTACCATCAAAGATCTAAAGCTGATACCTCAGACGGTTCCAGAATGATCTACCATCAAAGATCTAAAGCTGATACCTTAGACGGTTCCAGAACGGTCTACCATCAAAGATCTAAAGCTGATACCTCAAACGGTTCCACAACGATTAACTTTCAAAATCTAAAGCGGAAAAACTTTGGACAGTTCCGTAACGATCAGCCTCCAAGACTTAAAGCGGTAACCTCAGACGGTTCCGAAACGGTCAACGCAGAGGTTTTCAAATCCTTCATCAAGATATAATCAATGGATTCATTCTGGTGAACAAACCATCAAATACATTTGCCAGATGACATCTGAAAGCCCATCTCAGGTAACGTTTCGATCTGCCAGCAACATTTCTCAGACAACACTCAAATGCAATTTCCAACATCACGTCCAGTGGAGGTAAGTGCAAATTTTCATGGCATCTAAAATATTCAATCATCTTCTACCTTCAGATTCCAAACAGTCTCTTCAGGTTTAAGAAGATTGAATAGGGGCAACTGTTATACCCCAAAATTTGCCCGCATCTTTTTTCAGAAATAAGGCAACAGACTTCTATCTAAAAATTGGGAGTTTCATATAATCTTGGATTTGTATTTCATAAAAATCCTGATTTATGAATACTCGGTTTTTAGAATTTTTTCTCATACAATATTTTGGCTCGCTGTTGAATTTATTCTTACACAAATGCCAATTACTGTTTATCATTTCACACACGTTGTTTATTTGAGATTTATTTGCAGATAAATAGTACTGATGCAATTGGTACAAAAATAAATCTTTTGCAGGCGCAGAGTCCGGGGATTCAGACTGTACTGGTAATGGGTAAATTATTATTAACTTTTGTTTCCCACTAATTTTTGTACTATATTCTATTATTTTCAAAAAAATCTTTTCCTTTCTTTTCAAATCTCTTTCTTTTCAAATCAAATCCTAACTTTATTCTATACATCTTTTTTTTCAAACCCTACCATACACTTTCTTTCAAATCCTACTACCACTCAAATTTTCCTTTTTTGTACGGAATCACTTCATTCCCCAACGTCTCTATCCTTCTTTTCACTCTATAAATACCTCTCATTTTTTCCATAAAATCTCACATCAAATTCCAACTTACTTCTCAAATTTCTACATCATATTCATTCTCTCTTCTTCCCCGGCAAAAATGGCGAAGCGGATAGAAACGTGTTTTCTTATGGTCATCACCGTTGTGGTGGTAATCATGTCCTTCTTCTGTCTGCATAGTCCTGAAAAATGCGGACCTGGGTTGTTTACACTCCCAATCATCTATATGTTATTATTTATAGCATGGGTTATTAATCGTCATTCTTAAAGTTTGTCGTATCTTTTATTTTTAAATAAATGTACCGTTTATTTGTCATACTGTTCATTATATTATGTAATATTTGTACTGTCAGTATTAAATATCGTACTATCTGTCGTACTGTTGTTTAATTATTAAGATAATATTTTGTGTGTTTTCTGCCAGTTAAATATTTATTTTTCTGTACATTAAATGTTTTTCAGGGTTATTATCGGTAATTTCGTTCGCATACAGTATATATTATTTATTTATTATGTCTGTGTTTTTCTAACAACTCATGTAAATAAATTTTCACCATTAATACAACAAAAAACGAAAAGAAAAAATTAACTTTGACTGTTGAATTTTCACTTTAACTGCTACGTTAATGCCTGAACAGTCAGTTGACAGTCAAACCCGCTGACACTGCAATTCTCCGTGTTTTGTACCATCAATCAAATCAATATTTTGCATTTAAAAACTCCAAGATTTTTGTTCTAGAAGTCTTCTGAATATCACATGATTAGCAGAGACTCAACACTGCACAAAAATTAGGTACGCTTAGCTGTCTCCTACATGAACAGTCCCTAACTAGGGTTTTTGTTTTTTTCAGGAGAACAAGTTTTTTGAGACCTCAAATGGATTTCATGGACCTCCATATATCTCAAAGTACCACCATACAAATTTTCAAACTTCAATTCGCTCAGACGCACAATCAGCAGTTCAAACAGTCAACAGACGACTAGTTTGACAGAAAAGTCAACAGCAGTCAAAAATGAAATTTTTTGTCAACATCCATATTTTGTCAAAATAATCATCATTTGATCATTGGTTGATCATAATTCATCAAGGAAAGATCAAAAATCAACAAAACCCTAAGTTTCAAAATTAGGGTTTTCTCCTAAAAAGTCAACTGAACTTTGACTGGTCATAACTCTCTCATCCTTCATCCAAAAAATTCCAGCCAAAGCTCATTTTGAAGGAAATTCAATTATCTTTCAAATGCAATTGGTCCCATGGTCATTAGATTCACCATTTGGAGAATATGAACCAAAACATTACAGGTCATTTTCAAAGTCAACAAAAAGTGGTTTTTTGTCAAAGGTCATAACATCAAGATAACTTCTCCAAATGAAAAAGAGTTTCCAAAGTGGCTTGTAGAGGAAATCTTGAGGTTTCTAAAAAGTACAAGAACTCCTTCATATGATGAAAATTGAGGGATTTATGCCTTGTTGAAATTGGCTATTTTTTGGGAAAATGCATGAAATCAACATTGATCAAAAGTGTTTTTTTTCCAAAAGAGACTAAATTTCCATGATCCAAACATACTTCCAACAATGGTAAGGGTCTCCCACGACCAACCTAAGGCCCATAACATTTTATTTCTTTTTTTGGTTTAATTTTATTACATTTAAGATTAAATTGAAAAAGAAATGGAAGGATAATGTTATGTAGCTTTGATCTTAAGCATGAGTCATCAAGAATCATTCAAAGCTCTGCCCCAAAGAGATGGTACAGCAGAAGGTTGAAGAAATTTGAGCCATGGTTGCTTGAATTCAAAGCTACATATTATTAAAAAAGTCAAAAATTCAACAAAGCACTTAATGCTTTTAGCTTAGTTTTTAAGTACTTCTTTGCCTATAAATGAAGTAGAAAACTTCATCAATAGAGAGACACGAAATCAGAACCAGAATCTTGCTTGTATCACTCTTGAATCAAATTGAAATTTTCAAAGAAACTTGAAATTCGAATTTTCAGTTTAAGTCATTTTTAATCCAAACTAAACACTCAAATACAATCCCTAAGCATCACTGAACCTATTCAAGTCAGTTTCAAGCTTTGAAACTCAAAGAATCGAGCACTATACCTCACGATTTGCTCAAACTAAAACTTACAAAAATCTCATCATACATGCATGTTTAACAAGATGTAGACATATATTTGAGTTTAGTATGAGGTCCTGATCATTTCTGGAAGTTTAATTGAGATTTGGGTGCTTGTACACGAAACCACCATTTTAGGGTTCTTCATCTCAAAATTAGGGCTTTTCAAATTAGGCAAAATTATAGGTTCAAAGAGGTCCCATTGAATTCGTATGGACCAGACGAGTTGAACCATGGCATCGCGCCAAATTTATATTGCGTTTTGTTTGTATTCGTTATTTTTGCAGGTGTAATAGATTGGAGCTTTTTACACCACCTGCAAATGAGCGGTGTAAAAGAACATGTCTGATGAAGAAGACAAGACGTGGCGTCCTCTGGTTGGCCAGAACGCGCGCGTCTTTATCTTTTTAATTTTTCTGATCCAGTGCCTTGCAGGTGTGTTACGCGCCATATGCTCTCACTCCAACCACCATCAGATCATGCCAGCTGCTCATCCTACGCACCAAGACACGCTAGTCCATGATATAGACTCTTAAGCCAACCACACATGATCATTTATTTTATATTTTCTATTTTATTTTATTTTCTTTGCAAAATTAACTAAAAATAGTTCTAAAAATCAAAAAAATATAATAAAAATACTTTTAGGTTTATAAAATAATCTATTATTTTTTTGACATGAAAATATTTTATTTTTCTTAATAATTAAAATATTTTGTTTAATTAATTAGTATATATTTATATATTTGCTTTTTAATTATTTCAACCAATCAAAAAAATCAGAAAAAATTGTTCTTTATATTAAATTTAGTTTATATATTATAGACTAATTTTGTACATATTTAGAATATTTTTCCATTTAAGTTTTAATTATTTGTGTAATTATATGCATAATTATATGTTATTTAACTTAATAATTTCAAAACAACTTCAAAAAAAATAAAAAAAAATTAGTTTTATTTTAAAATTAATTAAGAAGCATTTAAACATATTTTAAACTTAATTTTTAGGTTTAATTTTATTTCCACCTTTTTCTCATTTTTATTAAATTAATCATGCATTAATTCTAATTAAAATCAATCATACAAAAAATCCAAAAATATTTCTTTTATCTTATTGCAATTTAAATTCCTAGATAAAGTGTATAGGTTGTCAAATTCATGTAAATAGCGTAGTTTACATTTCTCGCACAAACGATGTAATAGCGTAGATTTACTTTCCGCATTTTACATTCCCGTATTTTAATTCCAGTACATATAAAACTGCGTGTATGTCAAAGATAAAAATTGAAGCGTTAGGTCACTAACTTCAAAGATAAAATATCTGAATCAAAACACAATCACACTTGCACCTCTTAAGGTAATCCCTCTTTTTACTCTTATCAAAAATCAAATTCTACTGTTTCAAATGCAAAGTCGAACTTTTGTTTACATCCGGTAAAAGGAGAATTTTCCAAAGGAAATAGGAAAAGACCTTATAAACTTAGGGTAGACCTCCTAATTGCTTGCTCAAATCAAAAATAAATGTCTCATATACCATTGTTTTTCAAAATAAAACTTTCAAAAAGACAATACTTGGTATATATCCAAACAAGGATCATTACGAAGTTAACGTTCTTTTTTTTTTCAAAACATCTTTCGAAAGATAAAACACTTTGTATACATCCGCACAAGGATCATTACAAAGTCAAATTACAAAGGTATTTGAAACCACATACAAGCATTTCAAGGCAAGACAAGAGATTCAAAACAAGTGAGCTAAGCAATTAAGAGCCCATGGATAACCATGGATACAAAGGGTGCTAACACCTTCCCTTTGTATAACCTACCCCCTTACCCAAAATCTCTTAAAGGTCTTTTTCTGTTTCTTTTATAAACCTTTCCTTAATTGGATAAAATAAAAGTCGGTGGCGACTCTCTGATTTTCAAAAACACAAAAGCAAAAGAAGAGTCAGTTCGTATATCTCTCCACGAGAGGTATGGTAAAAAACCGAGGGCGACAGTAATTCAAAATACCTTCACACATTCATATTAAATCTAAGGTGTACAATGTTTCCCCAAACTACATAGACTCTGGTCCTCCATAAGGAGGTACGTAGGCACTTGGATAACCAAGGCGAGTCCCTTTCCCCAAAACTCCAATTAGGTTCGAATCTTATTGTTAACACTTGAAAGCATAAACCTTACCTTAATACTCTTAAGCCACAAATCATTGCCTTAAACTTAAAACCTTAGGAAAGGGTTAAGGGTGCCTAACACCTTCCCTTAACCTGATTATAATAACTTACCCAGATTTCTCTTTAAACTTTGTAGGGTTTCCTATTCTCCCTGGCAGAATAGGTGGCGACTCTAAAATTCTTAAATTTTTAAAGCAGGTTGCCACACCTTCCAAAACCAATTCGACTCTCACCTTTAACTCTCCCCATTCCATCAACACCTCTTCAAACCAACACCTCACTAGTTCTCACTTCTGTTTCTGAAGTATTCCACTATGCTTATTCTCAAACTCTGTTTGAATCTACACACACTCCTTAATCCTCAACCAATAATGAATCACCAGCGACCATACATTCTGATCCTTCATCACCATCTGAGAATTCCTTTGAAGTTATCGATTAGGAACCCCTTGCTACAATTCTTTCTTAACAAATTCATTCAACTGCATCTACACCAAGTCAGCCTGTCCAAATTGAAATACTAACAACTGAAACTTATAATGTTTATGAAATTCTTGACCTATCCGAACAACAAAATGAAATTCTTCTTCTAGATAAGGATTTACCTCTCATCCTTTATCAACCATCTACTCCCAAACTTCCCATTAACCTGGATGAGTTTATTAATAATTTTAGTAAAAATGCTAAGAATCAAATGGACATGCTAAAAGAATAAGCTAGCACGAGCTTTGATCCTCATGCTCCGAAATCCTATTTGGACAAGAGTAAACATCGGATGTACACCGATTTTTGAAGGTTAATGAGTTTCTGGGATTCCTCAAAAGAAGTTGTTGTTCAAAAGGTTGCTGACAAAGAAGAAGAAAGGAAGGAAAGAATCAGACACTTCACTCTTCTTGCCACTCAGCTAAGAGACGTTGAAGCCAAAGCGGCTGAAGAAGCAAGACTCAAAGCTCTTCAAGATGTTGAAGAAGCAAGGCTTTGCAAAGATGCTAAAGGAAAGGGAAAGGAAGTTTAAGCTGATGCAATTGTTATTGCTCCTATTGATCCAGTCATGATACACATGGAAAAAGCTATTGGTGAAATCAGAGAAGAACAATTATAATTCAGAAAAGGCCTCTATGAGAAAAAGGCTGCAAATGAAAACCTTCAGAGCATGATGCATCAAATTCTTACCAGGCTACCTTCTACTTCATCTTCCGAGCCTTAGATTTTAGGATCTTTGTTTTTTCCTTTTGCTCTCTGAACCATAGGATCTTATATCGCTTGTTGTGTTTTGCTCTTCTGATATTTAAAAACTTCAGTTGATAATGTTTTGAGATATTTGCTTTTGTTATTTACTCCCATGTCTTATGTTTTTCACACATACTTACACTGTTTGATTATGACAAAAAAGGGGAGTAATATATGAAGTCAAAATTTTGATGATCAATAATAAATTTCCTAAAATAAAACTGCTCACATTTTCTAACCCCATATAAACTTTTGTTTGTGTTAGAAATGTTTTCATGTTTCAGGATATCATGAACTCTAATTGACTTCAGACTATGAAAGTTATGAATATTGATTTGACAATTAGACTTACTTAAGCAATCAAGCTCTGAAAGACCTTATTCATATGTAACAAATCAGGCTTTGAAGGAATTCATTTAGGCTGTGAGCTTTCTAGATTGGAAATCAGGCTCTGAAATGAAACTATCAATAGGATCTATAAATGAAAGATCTTGAAATTCTGGTATCAGATATGTGTCGCATGCTCGCGAAAAATGAACAGAGTCGCCACCAATATATTTATCCCATAAGGGAAAGGAATATCAGAAAACCTAACAAGGGATAATAACAGGGTCTTGCGACCAGAGAATCAAGGTACGGGAGTCGGTTACGTGAGGGGAAGGTATTAGCACCCCTCACGCCCATCGTACTCGATGGTATCCACCTATGTTTGTTTCTATCTAAAGGGTGTGTAGTATGTCTCTGTCTACATGCGAATGAATGCAAAATGTAGGGAAAATAAAGAATTATACTCGCACGGGCCCTACCCCGCTGCCTACGTATCCTTTTCAGGAATCAGAGTTACCGTAGCTCGGCTCATGATTTTCTGTTTGTTTTGTGTTTTTTAGTTGAGAGGAGTTAACATTACCCTTAGATAGAAGGAAAAGAGAGATTGGTTTGTGTCTTTTAACGTAGATGAGTGATGAACAGTTCCCAATACCGGGCCACTCACCACTTTCTCTACTTTGTTTTAATTTTAACCATTGTTAGGTGTTTTATGTGTTTTTGATTGGGTATCTTTTAAGGGGAATTTGTTTGCGATTTGAATCACATAAAAGTGTATAACGGTAGAGAAACAGATTAGGGAATGAATCCCACTCATCTCTCTTCCATTATATAGTGATCGAGAAACAGATTAGGGAATGAATCCCACTCATTTCTCTCCCACTAAGTGATTGAGAAACAGATTAGGGAATAAATCCCACTCATTTCTCTCTCACTATTAGTAACGTGTGATTCGCATCTTTTATTTATTAAGTATTTTAAAGTTGAAAGAAAAAATAATGCAATGGGGAACTAATTCTAAATTCTAATCTAAGTTGTCTATACAAGGGAATCAAAATAATAAAAGAACTATACACTTTATTAAAGGAAAAAAAACTATGCATGACAAATAAAATTGAGAATTATAACAAATAAATGGTATTCACAAACACACATATATCAATTAATTCTATGAAAAACGAGACTAAAGTTAGTTCCTAAGTCTATTAACAAGATTTATTAACAAGATTTATTTACAAGTAAGTATTAAAACAAAAGAAATTCAAACATCTTACAAAAAACTATTTATTAAAGGTATTAAATAATTTTTATGTATTTTTTATGTTTGAGTCAAAAGGAATTATGAGCTAAAAGCAAAAGAAAACAAAATTAAAATAAAACTAAAATCTAAACTACCAAGGGCGGTGCAACAACACTTTAAATATGCACTAAAATTAGTTATGAAATCTGGGCTCAAACAGGGGGCGTGGGAATAGCAAAGGCACTCAGGCCCAGTCCCATAAGGCCGCGTGTGTGTAAGCAACGCAAGGTTGTGATTCAGGAAATAGGCAAGGCCCAAGATTTTATGTGGCCCAACGTCAAACAAACCAAATCCATCTTGATTCATCTTTTTATTCAGCATTCATTATTTCTACATGATTTTTATATAGAAACGTACCATAACATATACTACCTCTCATCAATTGGTCATGCTGCAACTTTAATGAGGAAAAGATAAAACCAATGTCTGGGCCAATAGTTGGATGCCACGACACGTTTCAATGATTGAAATAAGACAAAACTAACAATTAAATGGGAAAGAGAGCCAATGATGCCGCGCCACGTGAGCAGGGGGAATTTAAACATTCAAACACATGCAGACGCCGGAGCTCCGCTCCGGTCGTCTTCTCCGGCCACCCTCTGTCGGGACCACACGCATTTTTCCCAGAAATAAAAAAAACATACACCTTCCAATTCGATTTTTCATGCTGGATCCTATTATGGGATTAGTTTCTTTCAATATCCACCCTAAGTCGCAAACCGTAGCTACACAAGAAAACCATAACGTCTAAGCATCCCACAAAACATGACTTAGAGGTATCAACCAACTCAGATTCACGCATACAATCCATATATCACGTTCAAATTTGATAAACACGAGCATAACATAAACGCACAAGAAATCGAACGACGCTGAGTGTACAAACTACTGGATAATCACTGAATGCGAGTAGCTCATGCAGACGTCAAGATCCTAACATGTTTAGTTAGCATGCTTAAAAAAAGACTGAAGACTCACCTGAAGGAGACTGAAATATCTTCAGAAAACTTCGATATTCTATACTTTGAGTCAGGTGCACTTGTAACGGTGACTACTCCCAGCTCCGCGTGCTTCACTGCAAAACAAACTCAGCTGCTGCAAGCTCCTGCTAGATCTCAATAAGGACGATGATGATATCAAAGATCTTGAAGAACGATTAATGGTGATGATAAGCCGTTATGGGGATGTAACTGAAGCTTGGTGACGATGGCTAATTGAGATAGGGAATTAGAATGATGATGGATGAACAGGTTCAGTGAGGCTTGTCATAGGTGACGATTGATAGCGGTGGAGTGCAGTGGTAAGGTGGTGGTTATGGTGGTTGTTTAGAATTTGTCAAAGTTAGTTACAAATTATAACAAACTTTGAAGGTGAGTTAATGGAAGAGAGAGAGGGAACCGAGAGAGAAAAGAAAGAGTGAGGAGAGAGTTTTTGAGAAAATGAAAAATGAGAGTGTCCTCTTGGAAGTATGAAGGGCTTTCTTTATATAGTGGTGCATGGAAGTTAGGGCGTGGTGAGGTGTATGGAGCTTGTTGTGTGGGTGATATGCAGCTAATTTAAAGTGTGGTGTATGGTGTGGTGAATGTAGTGAAGTAATGCTTGGACCAATATGGTAGCATAGTCACTACAAGCTTTTTGGAATATGTTATGCAATGCTTGGACTCACGCCCTATGTTGAGGAGCCACCTTTTCTCACACCTATCTCTCACTCTAGGCCATCACAGGACTTAAACTCATGACCATAGTAACAAGGATATGGAGGGGAATGTACTTGATGTTTGAAAGATCTCAAATTGGTATCTAGAAATGGAAGAAAAATGGCCATGAACTTGTGTTGCCATCACTGTTAGGGCCCTGCGCGCGTGTGATTCATCTCTGGCCTAGCGAGATACCAAAATTCAGTCACATGAGTGTACGAATTTGAGACCTTCTATCTTGGTCCACACGCATTCAATGGTTTCCATCTATGGCTTGTTTGAAAAGGGCATGACAAGGAAGAGATTTACATTGTATTTGGCTCTGGGAAATGCTTGGAACTCTTTAAAATCAACTTCAAAAATGGCGCACCACGTGTTTGTGAAAATGTCTTACGTGTGCCCTGACCTCTGGCTCAGATTCTTGTCAATGCATGGCTTGGTCAAAGTGTGACTTTGAGCACTCACAATTGATTTAATATCCACTCAATTGACTTGGTTTTTGTTTCATTGTATAGAGGACGTGGCGAATAGTGGATTCATACCAATTTTGCATTCGTAGGATTCTTGAATTGCCCTGAAACTAGCTTCAAATATGGCACATCACATGTTTGATGAAATGCTTCACGTATGGCCTAAAATCTGCCTAGCTTCATGACTTGATCCAAGTGAAAAACTTAAACTTCCAACCTTAATAACTCTTCAACCAAGTTTCAAATGAAAAAGTGTCCATCTACAAAGTTGTTCTCCTCCATTAGAGGAACAACTTTGATGTTGGAAATTCCTCCAAAAAGTATCATTTGCCACGTGTAAACTGATGGTGAAGTGGACTGTTCACCAAACCTTTAAGAGCCAAAATATTTTCTAAGTATGAAACTTTCCACTTTTGATTTTTTTCTATTTTTGGCAACTTTTGTCAAACTCCTGATTTTATTCATTCTTCGATTTTTCTTGACCATTTTTCCACCGAAAGTCAATATTTGAGCGATTGACCTGATTTTACCCAAAAGTGAACTGTTATGATTTTTCCCGATCTCAATGAAATTTCCGATTAATCAGCTTCTGACCAATGGCAATCAACTGAACATCTCCACATAGTCATCATACCGTATCTCTTCATAAAATCAACTCTTGATCAATGCATTGACCAAAAAGTCAATTGCGTTGACTTTGGTCAAGAAACCCTAATTCAAGGTAACCAGATAAACAACAAACTTGTACTTTCTATCCAATGCTCTGAATTGAAGGTGAGAAAATCCTGATTCAAGAAAGCCCTCAGAAGGATGATGCCACAGGACCAGACCTCAGACCTTGATATTTGATTAGAAATTCTTTGTACCAGGAGCTCCTTTTTGGAACCGTAACTATGATATGAATGCATGAATTGGGCCATGACCTAAATGATGTATGTATATGAATAATAAGCCAGATAAATAAAGGGTAGGAAAAATTTGGGGTATGACGGATGCCCCTATTTAATCGTCTTAAACCTGAAGGTAAGATTGGCGCTAGCCTTTCGAACATTCGAGGTAGAAGAAGATTAAATATCCAAGACCTGAAATTTATCCTGAAATGATGGTGTAAGTGTTATCTTTATTATTTTTTGATATCTGCTGGGGAAGGAGAGTTTTGTTTTTTTCTTTTTTCTGATGGAAAAGTTTATGGTGAGTAATGGTTGAATGTGGATAGCTTGTAACGTAGCCAAGGTGCCAATACAAGGTTCTCAATGGAAATGATTATTGTATGAAACTGTGATTGGAAAGTACGGGTTTGATGGAAAGATAGGATCTACTGACCCAAAAAATTTGAAAACAATGGTAAATGACTCGAAATCGGGGTGGGATCAACAGATCCACGACTCAAATCCAGGGTGAGTATAACGAACTCACGACTCAAATCTGGGGTGAGTATAACAGACTCACGACACAAATCTAGGGTGAGAATAACGGACTCACGACTCAAATCTAGGGTGAGTATAACGGACTCACGACTCAAATCCAGGGTGAGAATATAAGACTCACGACTCAAATCCAGGGTGAGTATAATGGACTCACGACTCAAATCTAGAGTGAGCATAACAGACTCACGACTCAAATCCAGGGTGAGTATAACAGACTCACGACTCAAATCCAGGGTGAGTATAACGGACTCACGACTCAAATCCAGGGCGAGTATAACGGACTCACGACTCAAATCCAGAATGAGAATAACAAACTCACGACTCAAATCCAGGGCGAGTATAACAGACTCACGACTCAAATCCAGGGTGAGATTAATGAACTCACGACCCACAAGAATTGAAAAAGGTGAGGATAAGGTCGACAAACCTACGATCCATGACTCGAAACCAGGGTAAGATCAACGTACCTACGGCCCATAGGAATTGAAAAAGGTGAGGATAAGGTCGACAGACCTACGATCCATGACTCGAAACCAGGGTAAGATCAACGGACCTACGACCCACAGGAATTGAAAGAAACGAGGATAAGGTCGACAGACCTACGATCCATAACTCGAAACCAGGGTAAGATCAATGGACCTACGACCCACAAGAATTGGAAAAGATGAGGATAAGGTCGACAAACCTACGATCCATGACTCGAAACCAGGGTAAGATCAACGGACCTACGACCCACAAGAAAAAAAGGATAAACATCAACAATGAGGCTGGAGCAGGAGAAGATTATCAACAACACTGAGGCTGGGGATTGGGAATTGGTTTTGATCTGGTTTGCCAGGACGGGAATTGGGCTTTGAAAGGGTTTGCCAGGATGGAAACTGGGCTTTGAAATGGTTCGAAGGTTGGAAGGCAAAGGAATCACAACACGGGGGTTGGACCTGAAAATTTTGTCCGCACGAGGGAAGGGGACCACAGAGACTAGTGACGACTAGACTCGATCAAAAGACATCGGTAAACACTGAAGAATCACGAAGATATTGATGCTTGCGAAGCATAAGAATTACATTAATCCCTCAGGCCAATGGCGGGGTGTAACTCTCCAAGAGCGGCAATCATCCGAATTGCCACACACCAAGTATGGTTACTCAAACGATTGAAAAATGAGATGGGTTGAGTGGCCACCCTCATTCACGCTCTAATTTGCACGCACCATACGGGAAATAACCTCGGAGACAACGATTCTGTCGAAGAAAGACATTATGCCTGATCCACACTGTAGAGAGAAGATGAGACTTCTTCTGGGGATATATATTACTTTGTGCCTTCTAGGCACGTACAAACTGGCTTATGCATTGATGCATGTTTGGAAATTTTTGTATGGCGTAATGCTCCACTTTGATGGATATGCTATGCTTTTGAGGATGCAATGTTATATGCAGTGAATACTATATGCAGAATGCCAAATAAAGGCATTAGTTAAGTAAACACCAGGGAGAATCCCCTTAGTGTTAAGGACCATGCAGATATGCCAATAGATATTGGACTTTGACTTGTAAGATGCATGTTCTGGTTGTTGGCTTGTAGAGTGTAGAATAACTTCTGACTTCTCACCATGTGCCACTACTTGGAGGATTTTCAGCTTGAGGAGATTCCCTCGATTCACCATGTCGGGGATGAGAAATCCAGATAAGGAGACCAGATTGGGGAAGTGGAGCAACTCCCCGTGTAGCGGGGAAAATCTGATATCGAAGCCATAGGATTGACTCGAATCAATATTTCGTTTGAAATCGCCACCGCGCTTTATTTTTTCAAAGGAAAAGGGAAAAGAACGTAAAACACAAAGTTTTGTTTTTAAAACAAGAAAGAGATCTCAGGTACGGGTGTTGATTATATGAGGGGAAGGTTTAAAGCACCCCTCATATCTGTGGTACTCCACAGGAACCTTTTTGAAAATCTGTGCCGTGCGTGCTAAAAAGGGTTTGTTTTATTTTTAAAATAAGCTCGGCAAAGCGTTAAGCTTTGTGCCTACATACCTCCTCGGTGCAATGGAGAAGTCAGAGCTAATGTAGTTCCGCTTAAAGGGAAAACATTTTTAAAACGAATAAACACTTTATCGTCGTTGGAGAGAAATACTCAGCCATTGATCTTGAGCATGAGAACAAACGAGTTCTTTGCATCGCTAATGAAAGAAGGGCTCCAACTCGGATAAAATCGACGAGTATGCCACTAGCTCTCTCACGCGGAAAAGATCTCATTATATCAATCAATTTCAAAATCGTGGGGTATAACCACTCGTTTCGACAATTAACAGTGTCTAAACTTTTTGAAGAAAAAGGCCACTAAGGGCAAAAGATATTTTAAGAGAAAAGGTTTTGAAAAGATTGCAAACATAAGAAGGTTTTTGAAAAAGGGAGAAGATTTTGAAAATTTAAGAATGGGAGGAGATGAAGAGGCTATCCTATTGCGTAAAATAAAAGCTAAGGAAAGAAACGGTCTAACCGAAGAAGAAGCCAACACTTGACATTGTGAGTCAAGGTAGATTTCCCATCCTTTGGACTATTAATACCAACATATTACCACTTGGGATCCAGATGAACTTATTATCTTAGCACCATTTCGCATTAAGCACATTAAAATTCTGACGAAAATCGGGCAGAGTAAGGGCTGTTTTCGGGTAATATCCTTATATCAATGCCTTGGAATTAACCATCAAGGGCTTTCAAGGAAATACCTGTACATACAAACAAACAACAATCCAATGCCAGACAGACAGAATAACAACAGAGAACAATGTCATAAGGGTCCAGAGGTACGAAGTCCATAAGTCCGAATCTCCAAAATGCTAGGGATAGTAACCAATAGTCCAAAAGAGAGCCTTAGGTATTTTTTAGATTTTTGTTGTTTATTAGTGTTTTAGCATAAAAGTAAAGTATGGTCCAAGTGGACAAAAGAAAATGGCGGAAACATAAACATATGTCCAAGTGGACAAAGAGAAAATAGCGGAATATAAACATCCAAATGGACAAAGAGAAAATAGCGGAATGTAAATATGATGAAATGATAAAATAAAGCGATAAAGCGAGAAATATAAAGAGCAATATAATAAAGTGCGGAAATTAAAGTCAATTGTTAGATGTTAAAGATAACCATCTTGAAACTTGTCAAGTATGTTATCAAAGTTAGTAATGAAGATCGATGGTGAGTGAAGGATGTACTCGAATTTAAATTCAATAGAAATTTATCAGAAGCTTGATAAAATCATAGCGACTACACGATAAACCTCTATAAGTCTTAAATCAACCGCATACAATTCTCTTCCAAATTTGATCTTTTTGATTCGGGACACGAAATATTGCGCTATGTTAAGCAGATCGCCAAGTGATTTATGTAGAAATCACCCTACAACGAGGCCAGTCAAAACTTTATGTGCTAATGCATGCGAGAGAAGCGATATGTAGATCACTCTCCGAAAGCAATACCGCACGAAAAGAAAAATGGTGAGTGATCTCGTCTTTACCAAGAATCCATAAGAATCCTCAAGGTATTAAGACTTTCATCGATCAAAATAAAGAGAAGTAAAAGATGGAACCACATTAAAAGCTCCTTTCATCCATAATTTCAATCACATAATTTTGCGGATTTGGATTCTCATCCTATCGACGCCCTAAGTCCATTGAAATTAGAGAGAAAATAGGCCTCTAACTTGTGATTCAAAGAAAATATCAAATGAATGGAGTAGAAGATGAGTTAGAACCAAAAACAAGTCAAAAACCACAAAAACAAGCATTTTGTCCAGATGTAAATCGATTTGCACAGAGTGTAAATCGATTTGCATAACTCTGTTTTCAAATCTGCGCAGTTTTTCAGTTGTGTAAATTGATTTGCACCAGATGTAAATCGATTTGCACAACACAGTTTTCAAACAAAACAGCAAATAAAGAGAAGAAAACTTGTTTAAACATAAAACCAAACACCTTGTGATCTTGGATCAATTTGTGCACGAAAATGTATCAAGTAAGCAAGCAAAACTCATCAATGTAGCACCAAAGGTGCATCAAGCATAAACAACAATGATTCACATCTTGAATTATGGAATGGATCTAGAATTTTACCAAATCTTTCACAAACTTTGAATCTTCTTCAAGAACACACAACCACAAGCCTTGATCTCTCACAATTGATGAAGAAAAGTAGTGTTTATGTTGAGGTTTAGCTCTAAATTAGTGAGGTTCAAGATGTGACTCACTAATTTGTGTGGAAGAAAAAGAGCTTTGAGTGATGGGTTTGGAAGAGGTGAGGAGAGAATTTGCAATAAGTTTCTTGGCTATCCAATCTTGAAAAATGAGGAGGGGAATGCCTCAATTTATAGCACTTAGGCTTGGGTAATTTTGTGGCTTGGAGTTAGGATTGGAAAATAGAATTAGGCTTGGGAAAAGGATTTGGAGCCAAAAATGAAATCCAATGGTCTTGATGCAATCACATGAGGGTTTATGATTAAATGATGTAGAGAATCAAATGTAAGAACTAAGTCATGCTTCCCATGCTTGCAAATGATGTCAACACTTTCAAAAGCTGAAATTTGCCTTCATTTTTCCAAATTCGCACCGGTGCAATCGATTTGCACCTTATGCAAATCTATTTACATTGCTGAAAAAGGAAAAATCTGGGGCAAAAACAGTTATGCGAATCGATTGCTGTCTTATGCAAATCGATTTGCACTGATGGCAGAAGCAAATCTGGTGCAGAATCAGTTGTGTAAATCGATTTACACCTTATGCAAATCGATTTGCATAGTGAAAATGTTAAAAAATGCTCCTTTTGATGGATGTTTTGACTTGATACCTACAAAACACAAACACACAAAAGCACAAGGCAATATTTTTGGTATTTTGGTTAGTAGAACAATATATACAAGACTAAAACATGGGTGCTCGATGATTCCCTTGCAGATGGATTGAGCACAACATCACTCGTAGAACTCTAAGTTAAAACTTCTTGATTGATGATTGTTATGCAAATGATGTGTGATCTTAGGGTCAAAAATTGGGGTATGACAGATGCCCCTATTTAATTTTCTTCGATTCGGAGATACGATGATTGGAAATCTTCGTTTTGACGAAATCGAAGAGACTTAAATATATAAAACACAATTTTTGAACCTAAGATGCTATGCAATGTTTAATGAATGTATATGATGAGAATAAAACGCGACAACACCGGGGAGCAAAAGGAACTCCACTGGGGAAAACAAATGTCTTGCTGGCATAACTCCACTGGGGAAAACAAATGTCTTGCTGGCATAACTCCACTGGGGAAAACAAATGTCTTGCTGGCATAACTCCACTGGGGAAGGCCAGACTTTGTTGGAGAGACGAAACTTTGGTGGGAAAAGAAACTTCTCTGGGGAGAACATTTAGCACCAGAGAGGTTAAAGCATCACCTTTTGCTGGAGATGATAAAGGGGGCATCCTCTTTCACTGGGGATGAGAAAATATGCATCCTGAATCAGAATGCCAATCTTCCGTTAACAGAAAACACACCATCGTACCACTGATGATATGAAGAGATGTACCGCCGTACCACTGACGATAACATATACCAACGTTCCACAGAAGGTATGAAGAGATATACCACCGTACCACTGATGATATAAAAAGAGATAATTCATCGACGTACCACTGACGATGAAAGAGATGTACCGCCGTACCACTGACGATAACACATACCAACGTTCCACTGAAGGCATGAAGAGATATACCACCGTACCACTTATGATATAAAAAGAGATAATTCATCGACGTACCACTGACGATGAAAGAGATGTACCACCGTACCACTGACGATAACACATACCAACGTTCCACTGAAGGCATGAAGAGATATACCACCGTATCACTGATGATATAAAAAGAGATAATTCATCGACGCACTGACGATGAAAGAGATGTACCGCCGTACCACTGACGATAACACATACCAACGTTCCACTGAAGGCATGAAGAGATATACCACCGTACCACTGATGATATAAAAAGAGATAATTCATCGACGTACCACTGACGATGAAAGAGATGTACCGCCGTACCACTGACGATAACACATACCAACGTTCCACTAAAGGCATGAAGAGATATACCACCGTACTACTGATGATATAAAAAGAGATAATTCATCGACGTACCACTGACGATGAAAGAGATGTACCGCCGTACCACTGACGATAACACATACCAACGTTCCACTGAAGGCATGAAGAGATATACCACCGTACCACTGATGATATAAAAAGAGATAATTCATCGACGTACCACTGACGATGAAAGAGATGTACCGTCGTACCACTGACGATAACACATACCAACGTTCCACTAAAGGCATGAAGAGATATACCACCGTACTACTGATGATATAAAAAGAGATAATTCATCGACGTACCACTGACGATGAAAGAGATGTACCGCCGTACCACTGACGATAACACATACCAACGTTCCACTAAAGGTATGAAGAGATATACCACCGTACCACTGATGATATAAAAAGAGATAATTCATCGACGTACCACTGACGATGAAAGAGATGTACCGCCGTACCACTGACGATAACACATACCAACGTTCCACTGAAGGTATGAAGAGATATACCACCGTACCACTGATGATATAAAAAGAGATAATTCATCGACGTACCACTGACGATAAAAGAGATGTACCGCCGTACCACTGACGATAACACATACCAACGTTCCACTGAAGGCATGAAGAGATATACCACCGTACCACTGATGATATAAAAAGAGATAATTCATCGACGTACCACTGACGATGAAAGAGATGTACCGCCGTACCACTGACGATAACACATACCAACGTTCCACTGAAGGTATGAAGAGATATACCACCGTACCACTGATGATATAAAAAGAGATAATTCATCGACGTACCACTGACGATAAAAGAGATGTACCGCCGTACCACTGACGATAACACATACCAACGTTCCACTGAAGGCATGAAGAGATATACCACCGTACCACTGATGATATAAAAAGAGATAATTCATCGACGTACCACTGACGATGAAAGAGATGTACTGCCGTACCACTGACGATAACACATACCAATGTTCCACTGAAGGTATGAAGAGATATACCACCGTACCACTGATGATATAAAAAGAGATAATTCATCGACGTACAACTGACGATGAAGGAGATATACCGCCGTACCACTGACGATAACACATACAAACGTTCCACTGAAGGTATGAAGAGATGCCTCATTGTACCAATGGCGATGAAGAGCAATCAACAATACTTTTTTCAATGATTTGAGGATGCAAACACAAATGCATAATCTCAATATTCATCGTCCAACAACCAAAATTCAATCCATGACCAAATGGAGAGAAACTGCCAAAAAGACTGGACTAAGTGAGAGAGGAACTCACTAGTCTTCTATTCGCAGACATCTGAACAGAATAACTGAAACATATTATCCACCTAGAAACAAATTCAGTGGGGATTTTCAAGGAAAGTGAGCTTTTTCTTCTTAAGACACTCTAAATGAAAGAGCAGTCTGTTTGTTAGTAAACTTCATGATAGCAAATGTGAATGTATGACTGTTTTTGATGCATGTTAATGATGCATATGCTGCCAAAACTTAACACAAGAATTAACTCAAGAGATGGAGTACGAAGATAACATAATCAAGCATGTCTCAAGCTGAACACCAGAGCAGAAACTGCTATAACAAACTTTTGATGGCTTCAGAATAAATGCTACCCAACACTAGGGAACATTGGAGCTGAGAGAACAAAACAGTTGAGTTCTACACCATATTCGAACCAGGCCAAAGGTGCATTGAGTGGAACACATTCTTCTTCTTTTGCATATGAATACATCAACATATCCATTCCTTGTAATGCACTCATGAATCAAAGTAAAACTTCCTTTTATATATTTCAAAAAGGATTTTGTTGAGATCAATTTTCTTTTTGTTTCAAAAATTACTATCTAAAATAAATGACATTTTGAGAGATATGAAAGAAATAAGATTGCCAATAAAAGGTAAAGGCTCAAACTTTTTTAATAGAATGGTAGCCTGCAAAAGGCAAGACCCCATGGATGATTACAAAGTTTGGAAAGTGGTAATTTTGTGGAAAAGGTACATTGAAATGTAATGACCCCGTCCTTTCTCTTAACTTGGAATTCATGAGCAAAGGCTTCCGTTGAAATGTGTTGAACTTCTCATGATAAACAAATGACTGTTGATGATCAAGTCTTGTCTGATGTAGTTACTTGCCATGAATCCCTAACTTTTGCCTGGACCGCCCTTTCGGGTTTTCAGTCCACCGGGTATTTTATTCTGTTTATGTCTCTAATTTTTGCCTGGACCGCCCTTTCGGGTTTTCAATCGACCGAGACGCTCTTTTTTGCCTAAGCCGCCCTTTCGGGTTTTCAACTTAGCGAGCTGTTCTTTTATTATTTTTAGGCGAAGTATTTCTTGACTACATCAGCATTCACGGGACGTGGGAGCTCTTCTCCATCCATAGTTGCAAGAATTAATGCACCGCCAGAGAAGGCTTTCTTAACAACATATGGTCTTTCAAAATTAGGAGTCCACTTGCCCCTTGAATCAGAGGTGAAAGACAGGATCCTTTTGAGCACGAGGTCGCCTTCTCTGAATACACGAGGTCGAACCTTCTTATCAAAAGCTTTCTTCATTCTTTTCTGGTACAACTGACCATGGCATAAAGCCGTCATTCTCTTTTCCTCTATCAAATTTAATTGATCAAACCTGCTCTGACACCACTCAGCCTCAGATAACTTGGTTTCCATTAAAACTCTCAATGATGGAATCTCGGCCTCAACGGGGAGCACTGCTTCCATACCATAAACCAAAGAAAAGGGAGTTGCCCCGGTTGAAGTACGAACAGATGTACCGTACCCATGCAACGCAAATGGGAGCATCTCATGCCAGTCCTTGTACGTAACAACCATATTTTGCACAATCTTCTTAATATTCTTATTTGCTGCTTCAACAGCTCCATTCATCTTTGGCCTATAAGGCGAAGAGTTGTGGTGTTCAATCTTAAAACTTTCACACAGTTCTCTCATCATGCTATTATTCAGATTCGAGCCATTATCAGTGATGATCTTGCTCGGTACACCATATCTGCAGATGATGTTGTTCTTGATAAATCTGACCACAACTTGCTTTGTCACATTAGTATATGAAGCAGCTTCTACCCACTTGGATTCAGGATCTGGTCCTTCTTCTGGCAACGGTTCATCCCAATCCTGAGCTCTCAAATACATTATATCTTCATCTGGGAAGTCCATTCTGATAGATTGATGATCATCAATTGGTTGGTGAGCGAGGTACTCTGCCAACACACTTCCTTTCACAGCTTTCTGAGCTCGATATTCAATATCATATTCTGATAACAATATTTGCCAGCGAGCGATCCTTCCAGCTAATGCAGGTTTCTCAAATACATACTTAATTTGATCCATTTTGGAAATCAATAGGGTGGTGTGGTTCAACATATATTGTCTCAGTCGGCGAGCATCCCACACCAAAGCACATCAAGTTTTCTCAAGCAGCGAGTATCTTGTTTTGCACTCGGTAAACTTTTTGCTAAGGTAGTATATTGCATACTCTTTTCGACCAAACTCGTCATGCTGACCCAACACACATCCCATTGAATTCTCAAGCACTGTAAGGTACATAATCAGAGGTCTTCCCTCAGCTGGGGGGAGCAAAATGGGAGGTTCAAGCAGATATTCTTTGATGTTGTCAAAAGCTTTCTGACAATCTTCATTCCACACACATCCCTGATTTTTCTTTAACAACTTGAAGATTGGCTCACAGGTAGCAGTCATATTGGAAATGAACCTGGAGATATAATTCAAACGTCCGAGGAAACCTCTCACTTGTTTCTCAGTCTTTGGTGCTGACATTTCCTGAATTGCTTTGACTTTTTCAGGATCTACTTCAATTCCTCTGTGACTGACAATGAAACCCAATAATTTTCCAGAACGGACACCAAAAGTGCATTTGTTTGGATTTAAGCGGAGACGATACTTTCTCAAACGCTGAAACAACTTTAACAGATCCTCCATGTGCCCCTCCTCTGACTGGGATTTGGCAATCATGTCATCCACATAAACCTCAATTTCTTTGTGCATCATATCATGGAAAAGAGTGGTCATGGCCCTCTGATACGTCGCGCCAGCATTCTTCAACCCAAAAGGCATTACTTTGTAACATAATGTCCCCGATGGTGTAATAAATGTTGTCTTTTCCATGTCTTCAGGTGCCATCTTAATCTGGTTGTATCCTGAAAAACCATCCATGAAGGAGAAGACCTCAAACTTTGCCGTGCTATCTACCAACATATCAATGTGAGGTAGAGGAAAATCATCTTTCGGACTGGCTTTATTCAAATCTCTATAATCAACACACATACGAACTTTTCCGTCCTTCTTCGGAACAGGCACTATATTGGCAATCCATTGAGGATATACAGAAGTGACCAGGAAACCTGCATCTATCTGTTTCAAGACCTCATTCTTAATCTTTTCCGCCATATCAGGATGACTTCTTCTTAGCTTTTGCTTGAAAGGAGGACATTCAGGTTTCAATGGCAAACGATGCTCCACAATATCTGTGTCCAACCTAGGCATATCTTGGTAGGACCACGCAAAAATGTCAACATACTCTTTAAGAAGCTCTACCATCCTCTTCTTAACATCTTGACCAAGCAGTGCCCCAATCTTGACTTCCTTTTTACCTTCTTCAGAACCCAAGTTGATGACTTCTAACGGCTCTTTTTATGGCTGAATGGTGTCTTCCTCATGCTCAAGCAGTCGGGAAATCTCATCAGGAATACATTCATCACTCTCTTCTTCCGCCTCATACACAGGAAACTCGAAGTTAGGAGAGGGTGCAGGGTCATTACTTTCAACGGTTTTATTGATTAATCTGCACAAGTGATTATTATTTCAGAAAAAAGGAAAGATATATGCAAACATGTAATCGTGCAGATTATGGAGAATGAAAACATTTTTTAAGGTTTTTTGTGTTACCACTTTCCAGAAAAAGCAAAAAGATAAAAGCATGTATATGCAGAAACAAAATGACTTTTATTGATGATTTTAATGTTTAAAACAAACAGGAAAAAGCCCCAACAACTTCACTTTCATCTTGGGCAGAATGAAAGGATTTTGAAAACCATAAAAGCAAATTACTTTGAAGCATGAGTACATTCAGGAATGTCAATGGTGATCCAATTCTTAATCATCTTTCCATGGGTCACAAAGTTTGGCACTTCTGGCTCTGGTTCGTCTTCAACAATAGCATTCACTTCTGGAGGAGTCGGATGTAGAAACCCAGCACTATGGAACATCTCCTGATAAGGACGAAAAGCAGATTCAGGATTCATCACAGACTTGTCTGAGGCAGAAAATCCTAGACCAGCTCTATTCTTGTTCTCTTGAAGACTCACCACTTGTCCCCAGACTCCTGAATGTCCATTCTGAACCACTAGTTGAGCATCTTTGAAGGAGGCAATGGAAGCTTCATCCTTTTTGAATTCATCATTAACAGACAGGGCTTGGAATGCAGTTCCAATGACTATTTCATCAGCCTCTATGGTACGGAACAAAGAGAGATGACTAATCAGCAAAGCTTGTTCTCCATTCACAACGACCATCATTCCATTTTTCACAAATTTCAACTTTTGGTGGAGAGTCGAAGTAACTGCCCCAGCCTCATGGATCCATGGGCGTCCTAATAAGCAACTGTATGCAGGGAAAATGTCCATCACTTGAAAAGTAATCTTGAAGACAAATGGTCCACTACCAATAGGCAAATCAACCTCTCCAACCACTGATTTCTTCGATCCATCAAAAGCCTTGACAATCACATTACTAAATCTCATTGGTGTGCCACCATAAGACAGCTTAGCAAGAGTGGATTTAGGCATGACATTCAGAGATGATCCAGTATCAATCAACACATTAGACATTGAGTCCTCTTTGCAACTAACAGATATGTGCAAAGCCAAATTATGATTTCTTCCTTCCTCAGGCAAATCTTCATCACTGAAACTCAGATTGTTACATGCAGTGATATTACTCACAACCCCATTAAACTGATCCAGCGTCACATCGTGATCCACAAAGGCTTGATCAAGTATCTTCATTAAAGAATCCCTATGAGCAGGAGAACTCGTCAGCAGCTCCATTATAGAGATCTTGTACGGAGTACGATGCAACTGATCCACAATCTTATAATCACTCATCTTGATAAGCTTCAAAATCTCATCCATCTCCTTTCCTAAAGATGACCCATCATTCCCTTTTGACACATCATTCACAGGCACTTGAGTAGGATTCCTCTGGACATCCAAAACTGTTTGAGGTTGAGTAAAAACTCATCCACTTCTAGTCACTCTACTAACATCTGCTATATTCTCAACAGAAGATAGAGGCTTAATCTCAACTTCTTTTCCAGCTTCCAACATGGTGGCATTGTATCTGTAGGGTACAGCTTTATCAGAACTATAAGGTACAGATCCAGGCAAACATATCACAAGAGGTTCTACAACAACTTTGCCATAATAATCAATCTCTACACATTCCGGAATTTCAAAGCATGGTTCAATCACATTGACATCATCTTCATCTCTATCCCTCAGAATCTCGTCTCACAATGTAACTCCCTCGAGGATTAACTGAACAAATCCTACAAGCAGCATGATTATGCTCATAATGACTGTACTCACACAGAGTGACATGCATCTCTACCAACGATCCTCTGATGTGTTCCACACGATAAATCTTATACTTCCCAAGGCATCCATGTACCATATTCACAGCAGATATTTCATGAGTCGGCAGTGGGTTGTTTTGCACATTTGGGCCAATATCACGGAACGAAAGCATTCCAGAACGAACCAATCTCTGAACTTCATTCTTCAGGGACCAACAGTTTTCCAAATCATGCCCAGGAGCATTCTGATGAAAAGCACAAGTGGCATCAGCTTTGTACCACCAAGGGAGTTTCTCTAGAACAGGAGGTGGTGACCTTGGTTGAACCAACTTCTTATGAATTAGAGCAGGATACAGTTCACTGTACGTCATAGGGATAGGATCAATATTAACTCGAGGATACAGATTCCGCCTTACTGGTTGTTGATTAACAGGAGCTACAGGCACTGAATTGACAACAGGAGTCACTGACGCCACTTGTTGAGATTGATTTCTGAATCGATTATTCCTCCCATGAGAAACAACATTAGCATCTGATTCCTTCTTCTTCTGAAATGAAGAACCATACTTCTTCGCACCGCCAGATGAATTGTCATTCCGAACCAGACGACCTTCTCGCACAGCTTCTTCCAACCTGACACCCATACCCACCATTTCGGTGAAGTCTACAGGAGCACTTGCAATCATCTTTTGATAATAAAACGGACCAAGAGTTTTCAGAAAAATCTTAGTCATCTCTTTTTCTTCCATCGGAGGAATCACTTGGGCGGCAACCTCACGCCATCTCTGAGCATATTCCTTGAAGGATTCCTTTTCTTTCTGCATCATAGCTCGCAATTGATCTCTATCAAGAGCCATGTCCACATTATACTTGTATTGCTTCACAAACGCCTCAGCTAAGTCATTAAAAGTGTGAATATGGGTGCTATCAAGGCCCATATACCACTTAGAAGCAGCTCCAGTCAAACTGTCTTGGAAATAATGGACCAACAGACGTTGATCATCAGTGTGAGTGGACATCTTCCTTACATACATCACCAGATGTGCCTGAGGACAGGAATTTCCCTTATACTTCTCAAATTCAGGCAGCTTGAACTTAGCAGGTACTTTCACATTGGGAACAAGGCAAAGATCATGCACATTCTTTCCAAACAGTTCTTTCCCACGCAAGGCTTTCATCTCTTTCTGCAATTCTTCAAACTGATCTTGGAAACCATCCATTCTGTCATGAATTTCACTTGGAGCAGCATCATAAATGGGCTTTGGGACAAAAGGACCAGTATGACCAATAGGGGATGTGTTGACCATAACAGGAGTCAACGGACGAGTCATCTCAGGAACAGACAAATAACCTTCAGGCATGCCCCAGGGATATCCATTAGGCATACGTTGTTGAGTAGCACCAACAGGAACAGCAGGAATGGTTGTAGCAGCAATTTCAGAAATCACAGTGGTCTGACCCTGAGCTTAGGCATTGAGAGGAGGAACCTGATTCTGATTCTGAGTAGCCATCAATGTCTCAACCAGAGCAGTGAGACGATCCACACCATATCTCAAAGTAACAACCTCTTCACACAGCTCACGATTCTCTTGTTCAAGACCTTCCATCTTCTTCTTGCAGTTAGCTCGAGTGTTATACCAGTGAGACAGCTTGATTCTGTATGAAGAACACTGAATAAGACCTCGGGAATACTCTCGGAAGCAAGACCAAAATGCATAATGATGCATGAAATGCAATGCAAATGATTTTTATTGGTTTTTAAGGAACTTTAAGACATTGATTGTAAACATTAGCAAAAAACATAAAACATAATAATATTCTTCATTAATAATAGAAAAGCTTACAAAAGGATTCAAAGATCCAAAATTACAAAATAAAAGAAAAACTAGAAACTAGAAGGGAACACTTCTGACGAAGATCCAACTCCTCTCTGCAGCTTCCTACGGAGCTTCTCCAACTCATCTTCATAAAAGGCCTTCAAATGAGCATTCTCGACCATCAGCTTATCAACAACTTCCTTCCATGCAACTGAATCTTCTTGTTGTCTCTTTCGCTTTTCACCATGTTGTTGAAGCAACTCTTCTTGATGACGGATTTGATCATCCTTTTCCATCAACCAACCATCTTGTATATCAAGCATTTCATCCTTTTCTTTCAAATGTATCTTCAACTCTTTATTCTCCATTTCCAAAGCATGAAACTTCTTTTCCCAAGCATCTCTTTCCATTCTCATCTTAGCTATGAGCTCTAGATGCTCCTCACTACTTTCGACAGGAATAATGGAAGACAAAGGTGGAGTAATGAGTAGAGAATGTTCCTCAAGTAAATAAGGCATCTGAAAAGTGTGAGCTCTAGCTTGAACCCAATCAGTGTAGTCTTTGAGAGCAACACATTGTTTCGTCCCCAAATGTCTCTTCCTATCAACATGTTGCCAAGCACGCACAAACCGATTTCTCATATCCGAATTTCCATCTTGATTAAGATAGAAGATTCCTGACACAAGAATACTAGCGGGTCGCTCCTTCATGGGATAGCAAAATTGACGTCTTGCAAGAATGGGGTTGTAGGTAATTCCTCCTTGTATACCAAGAAGAGGTACATTAGGGAATTCTCCACAACTATCAATAATCTCACCAATGTCATAAGCAGGATTGTACCAATGGATATTCCCATTAGTAAGAGGCATGATCTTTTGAGACCATGAGAGACCATCAGGATTGTTCAAGAAATTCTTAGCCTGAGGTAAGTGCGAAATAAACCACTTATAGAGCAAAGGAGTGCAACAGTTGATAAGTCCACCTTTCTTATCATTCCTATGGTGAGTGGAATGATAAGTATCCCCAAGCAAAGTAGGCACGGGATTCCCAATCATGAAGATCCGAATAGCATTAACATCGACAAAGTTGTCAATGTTGGGAAAGAGTATCAAACCATAGATAAGCAAGGCCAAAAATGTCTCAAAAGCAATCATACTTCCTTTACTAGCTAACATAGAAGCCTTTCCAATCAAGAACTTAGAAGTCAACCCCCAAATACCTCCTTTTTTGGTCATGTTTGCTTTCACATCTGATATTTTCAACTGAAGAAGTTCTGCTATCTCATCAACCTGAGGCTCTTTCTCCAGACCACTAAACGGTATATCATTCGTAACTGGCAAACCAATCCAATAAGAATACTCCTCCAAAGTGGGCATAAACTGATAATCAAGAAAGGTGAAACAATGATACATCGGGTTATAAAACTGCACAAGAGTCTCAAGAATCCCCTTTTCCACTTTGGTCTTCAAGATAGAGATCAATTTCCCATAACGGCTTTTGAAGTTGTCAAGATTAGGAACCAAAGTTGCTAGCTCTTTCAATTCTTTTGCACTTGAATTCCTGAAAGTATACTTCTTGATGCTTCTCTTTTGATCCATGGTACCTGTGATGTTTACAAAGAAAGTCTCTAAGTTCCTTGAAAACCATTTGTGAAGGTCATTTTTATGAATGCATGAATGCATGGTTTATGCATCAACCACAATCAAGAGCACACAAGGTCACAACAAATCACACAAAATCACACAGTCCAGGTTCTTAGGTTCGACGTCACGAGCATGGAGCCATGGGTCTACCCATCCCACAAGGCATGATCTAAGGAGTTTTGCACCTGCCAATCGGGTTCTACAAAGGTTCCCAGAGTTTTCAATCTTCTATCGGATATTACCGGCACGCACAATTGCTCATGGGCGCCAACAATATGCCTAAAAAGACCTCGTCTGAGCGTAGTATCGCATGACAACAAGCTCAAATTGATACTTGATCTTGTTTCTGCACTACATCCTAAAAAGGCTTAGATTGGTTAAAAAGGTTCTAGGCCATTCAGCTTCTACGGACACTCACTATTGAAAGTAATAGCGTTATCACGATGGTTCGTAACAACCTCTACTACCTTCCATGAGGCCTCCACTGATTGGGGTTCCACCATATGACGCTCATGGTAAGGATTGCTCCTGACATGCGACTATTGGTCTTACCACCTCCTATCTCAAGTTACTCACCAAAGTTCGGGTTAGAACTTTATCTCATCACAGAGGAACCATCGAGCACCAAAAAGAAAAAAGAAGATAAACAAACAAAGCACACAACAGTATATACAGGTAAAAACACACAGATAAACAAAAATAGGCTTAACACACTTAAAACTGGGACCCCAGTGAAGTCGCCATTTTTCTGTAGCGGGGAAAATCTGATATCGAAGCCATAGGATTGACTCGAATCAATATTTCGTTTGAAATCGCCACCGCGCTTTATTTTTTCAAAGGAAAAGGGAAAAGAACGTAAAACCCAAAGTTTTGTTTTTAAAACAAGAAAGAGATCTCAGGTACGGGTGTTGATTATATGAGGGGAAGGTTTAAAGCACCCCTCATATCTGTGGTACTCCACAGGAACCTTTTTGAAAATCTGTGTCGTGCGTGCTAAAAAGGGTTTGTTTTATTTTTAAAATAAGCTCGGCAAAGCGTTAAGCTTTGTGCCTAGGTACCTCCTTGGTGCAATGGAGAAGTCAGAGCTAATGTAGTTCCGCTTAAAGGGAAAACATTTTTAAAACGAATAAACACTTTATCATCGTTGGAGAGAAATACTCAGCCATTGATCTTGAGCATGAGAACAAACGAGTTCTTTGCATCGCTAATGAAAGAAGGGCTCCAGCTCGGATAAAATCGACGAGTATGCCACTAGCTCTCTCACGCGGAAAAGATCTCATTATATCAATCAATTTCAAAATCGTGGGGTATAACCACTCGTTTCGACAATTAACAGTGTCTAAACTTTTTGAAGAAAAAGGCCACTAAGGGCAAAAGATATTTTAAGAGAAAGGGTTTTGAAAAGATTGCAAACATAAGAAGGTTTTTGAAAAAGTGAGAAGATTTTGAAAATTTAAGAATGGGAGGAGATGAAGAGGCTATCCTATTGCGTAAAATAAAAGATAAGGAAAGAAACGGTCTAACCGAAGAAGAAGCCAACACTTGACATTGTGAGTCAAGGTAGATTTCCCATCCTTTGGACTATTAATACCAACATATTACCACTTGGGATCCAGATGAACTTATTATCTTAGCACCATTTCGCATTAAGCACATTAAAATTCTGACGAAAATCGGGCAGAGTAACAGCTGTTTTCGGGTAAAATCCTTATATCAATGCCTTGGAATTAACCATCAAGGGCTTTCAAGGAAATACCTGCACATACAAACAAACAACAATCCAATGCCAGACAGACAGAATAACAACAGAGAACAATGTCATAAGGGTCCAGAGGTACTAAGTCCATAAGTCCGAATCTCCAAAATGCTAGGGATAGTAACCAATAGTCCAAAAGAGAGCCTTAGGTATTTTTTAGATTTTTGTTGTTTATTAGTGTTTTAGCATAAAAGTAAAGTATGGTCCAAGTGGACAAAAGAAAATGGCGGAAACATAAACATATGTCCAAGTGGACAAAGAGAAAATAGCGGAATATAAACGTCCAAATGGACAAAGAGAAAATAGTGGAATGTAAATATGATGAAATGATAAAATAAAGCGATAAAGCGAGAAATATAAAGAGCAATATAATAAAGTGCGGAAATTAAAGTCAATTGTTAGATGTTAAAGATAACCATCTTGAAACTTGTCAAGTATGTTATCAAAGTTAGTAATGAAGATCGATGGTGAGTGAAGGATGTACTCGGATTTAAATTCAATAGAAATTTATCAGAAGCTTGATAAAATCATAGCGACTACACGATAAACCTCTATAAGTCTTAAATCAACCGCATACAATTTTCTTCCATATTTGATCTTTTTGATTCGGGACACGAAATATTGCGCTATGTTAAGCAGATCGCCAAGTGATTTATGTAGAAATCACCCTACAACGAGGCCGGTCAAAACTTTATGTGCTAATGCATGCGAGAGAAGCGATATGTAGATCACTCTCCGAAAGCAATACCGCACGAAAAGAAAAATGGTGAGTGATCTCGTCTTTACCAAGAATCCATAAGAATCCTCAAGGTATTAAGACTTTCATCGATCAAAATAAAGAGAAGTAAAAGATGGAACCACATTAAAAGCTCCTTTCATCCATAATTTCAATCACATAATTTTGCGGATTTGGATTCTCATCCTATCGACGCCCTAAGTCCATTGAAATTAGAGAGAAATTAGGCCTCTAACTTGTGATTCAAAGAAAATATCAAAAGAATGGAGTAGAAGATGAGTTAGAACCAAAAACAAGTCAAAAACCACAAAAACAAGCATTCTGTCCAGATGTAAATCGATTTGCACAGAGTGTAAATCGATTTGCATAACTCTGTTTTCAAATCTATGCAGTTTTTCAGTTGTGTAAATCGATTTGCACCAGATGTAAATCGATTTGCACAACACAGTTTTCTAAAAAAAAACAGCAAATAAAGAGAAGAAAACTTGTTTAAACATAAAACCAAACACCTTGTGATCTTGGATCAATTTGTGCACAAAAATGTATCAAGTAAGCAAGCAAAACTCATCAATGTAGCACCAAAGGTGCATCAAGCATAAACAACAATGGATCACATCTTGAATTATGGAATGGATCTAGAATTTTACCAAATCTTTCACAAACTTTGAATCTTCTTCAAGAACACACAACCACAAGCCTTGATCTCTCACAATTGATGAAGAAAAGTAGTGTTTATGTTGAGGTTTAGCTCTAAATTAGTGAGGTTCAAGATGTGACTCACTAATTTGTGTGGAAGAAAAAGAGCTTTGATTGATGGGTTTGGAAGAGGTGAGGAGAGAATTTGCAATAAGTTTCTTGGCTATCCAAGCTTGAAAAATGAGGAGGGGAATGCCTCAATTTATAGCACTTAGGCTTGGGAAATTTTGTGGCTTGGAGTTAGGATTGGAAAATAGAATTAGGCTTGGGAAAAGGATTTGGAGCCAAAAATGAAATCCAATGGTCTTGATGCAATCACATGAGGGTTTATGATTAAATGATGTAGAGAATCAAATGTAAGAACTAAGTCATGCTTCCCATGCTTGCAAATGATGTCAACACTTTCAAAAGCTGAAATTTGCCTTCATTTTTCCAAATTCGCACCGGTGGAATCGATTTGCACCTTATGTAAATCTATTTACATTGCTGAAAAAGGCAAAATCTGGGGCAAAAACAGTTATGCAAATCGATTTCTATCTTATGCAAATTAATTTGCACTGATGGCAGAAGCAAATCTGGTGCATAATCAGCTGTGTAAATCGATTTACACCTTATGCAATTCGATTTGCATAGTGAAAATGTTGAAAAATGCTCCTTTTGATGGATGTTTTGACTTGATACCTACAAAACACAAACACACAAAAGCACAAGGCAATATTTTTGGTATTTTGGTTAGTAGAACAATATATACAAGACTAAAACATGGGTGCTCGATGATTCCCTTGCAGATGGATTGAGCACAACATCACTGGTAGAACTCTAAGTTAAAACTTCTTGATTGATGATTGTTATGCAAATGATGTGTGATCTTAGGGTCAAAAATTTGGGTATGACACCCCGGAGAAATAAACTCCTATACTTGAGGAATGGAACAAACTCTCAGGAGAAATAAACTCCTATGCTTGGGGAGAGACTTTTCTAGGAGAAGCGAACTCCTATGATTAGGGAGAAATGATATAACTCATAAGATTGTGCCCCAAGTTCCATGACCCATGAAGGAATTTTCCCTAAAGGATCCTTGGAGAGATTTGTCGAATTTAGACGTAACTGCCCCAGATTGGTTGAACTTAAGAGAGATTCCTCGACATGATTGCCCCAGATTGATCAAAGCTTGAAGAGATTTATCGACATAATTGCCCCAGATATGCTAAATTTGAGAGGTCAAACCTCGACTTAATTGCCCCTGATTAGGTACATCTTACTAGAATCCTCAGACTTTCTTTGTTTTGAAGTCAAACAAACATGGAAACAACTTTACCACGCTCAACGGAGTCTTCAAGCTCTTCCCCTTAGGATAATCAAAGAAAGCATTAACTGTTCATGCCCAGTGGATTTTTTAGAGAACTTTCCCCTTGATGGTCAACATTTGAAATGATTAGCTTTTACTCCTCGGAGTTCTCAAATCTCTCGTACTTTGACATGATCAAGTTACTCACTGATTCTCATCATGGTAATTTCCTTGATGTTAAGCACATATTTTGTATGCAACAGAATGTTAATTCTAAGAATGATGATTCGGATGCAAAACCTATGTTAGTCTTGAAGTTTTAAAACTTTTTATGAAATGAGATTGCGACCTCTTATGGCCGAATCACTAGTTGACATAACCTAGATTTTTGCATATGGAAAATAAAGCAAACGTACGATACCAACATGGATATGAGTCTCGCTTCATTGGGAGTCAGTTAAACGCTATCTGATCGGAGTGCGCTTTTCAAAATAAACCCTACTTCAATTAGGACTTTTAAGGGTTGTAATTTAGCCGGGTTCACGGTTTTTAGAAAACAAAGGATTTTTAGGCTCAAAATTATTTGTACCCACCCCCTTCGCGATGTTCTCCGTTCTTAGGTTCAATTAACTCAACATGAGTGTTCATCCCTCACAAGGAATTTGGAATGGTTGAGGAATCAATGAGGTTTTTTTGGACATGGCGGTCGCTCACCTTTTATTCTTCTGATTCATTATCACACGACTTTGTTCTTGCTTGGCAATTTCATCATCTTTTTTTTTTCATGCTTCTTTTTCCATTTTTCTTTTCATCCTTTTCTTCTTATTTCTTTTGCCTTTTTTTTTGCTATACATTTTTTTTGATCAAGTTGTGTGACCTCGCATTATCTTTGATTCGTTGGAGGTGATTGCGACTTCCTCACTCCTTTGATTTGATGAAGGGTTACTATTGTGGTATCGTCATCTCTTGATCTCTTGATGGAATAAGGATAATCATTGCGGTTTTGACATTCCTCAACCTTTGGAAGGATACTCATTGTTGTATCCTTAGATGCATACCCTTTTGGTGAGTTTTGAACACTCAATCAAGTTAAATGAACACTACCCTGCCCCAAGGTTAAAATAAGGGTCTTTATGATTAGAAAAGAAACTCCTACTTCAAGGCTCAAAGGAGTTATCGAGGGTCTATCTCCCTTATATCTCCGGTATTTGGGGATTGGAAACAATGCTTGTACATCCTCAGTAGGGTTTTATTCAAAAGCACACGATTAGAGATTTTGCATTTTTATCTTTCATCATTCTCCCTCAGCTTTCTGCCTAAGCATGCGATTAGTAAAGTTTGTATCGTAATGCCAAAAAAAATTTATGAGTGCAAACGAATGGATTACTTCAAGACAAACATAAACAATGTATTTTTATTCTCATTCAATGATTAACAAGCTTTTACGTGCTAACAATGCTTAAACAAACAAAGGAAAAATTACAAATGAAAATGTGGTAAAGAACTAAATGAATGTCATTGTTGGGGAGACTTGACTCCGTCTGGACTTATTGCTCTTGAATATTTCCTGCAGTTTTGAGACCTCATAGGGGCTTCAATTTATGCATGAACCTCTTGGACTGAAGGACACACAATCCTCAGTTGAATGGCTTTGTGCTCCAGCATGATAGTCACCTATCATTCATTACTTCCTAGAAGAAAATTCCAACGAAGTTGCCTAAGAGTTGTAAATTTTTGCCTTACTTTAGGGATTCGAGTAAAGCGAGTGATGCAATGCTCAAGATAAGAGTACGTCTTGCTTATCCCTCAATCGGGAGCCCCAAGCATAGATGTTGGAGAAGTATTCACCATCAAACACGGAGGAACCTTGCGTGGTCATCAAACTCAGAAAAGTTATATGTTGTAAGGAAAGCTCAAACACCAACTGAAACACCAACCCTTAGGGATACAATTGAGCACAAGGACCTTGAGAATGAGAGATGCTTATACAGAACACTCTTGATTACAACCTGGAAAAAGATTTTGAAGAAGTTGCACAAGGGTTTGTGGTGCTTTTATTATTATCATGCAACCGAGTTCGATTATGGAAGTAACTTTCGACAAAACAAGGAATATTGCAAATGAGACTACAAAAATGAAATGATGTTTTATGGGCTTATTGTTGAGGAGGCTTGACTCCGTCTGGGCTTATTGTTTTTTTGGTGATGTTTTATGGAATACGGATATTTATTTGGGCATGATCTCTTCAATTTATGTATAGACCATCTGGAGTGAATGTAATGAGACTTGACTCAATCAGATCTTGCACCTGGTTCTTTAATGCCCTACAATTTTCAACTGAGTGGCCAGGCGTTCCTGAATGGAACTCGCATCTCGCATCCATATCATATCCTGGTGGAAATTCGGCGGGAGGGGGGATCCGTTCCCTCAATCCAATCACACAGTGGTTGAGCAACTGAGGTAGTAATTGACCATAAGATATGGGTATTGGGTCGATCTTCCTTTCAGGTTTCTTAGGTCTCTGTTGCCTCTTCTGAGAGAAATTATGTAGTTGGTGACGGTTCGAATACCCAATCTGTTCACGTGTCTTCCTTTTTTGATTTGGCTGAGAAACAATCGAAGACTGGCAAAGTGGAGGGTCGGGAATCCAAGACGGTGTATTGTGCTTCTGACTTGAAGTAGATCCGACATAGAAGTATGAATCAACCTTTTCTTCCATCCCAATTGTAACCCTATTGCCTTGAACCTTCATACCCTCAGGGGTGAACAAAATCACTTTTGAGTCAATGAGATCTTGAATTCGATACTTCAGTCCCCTACAATTCTCGGTATCATGACCGGGTGCCCCAGAATGGTACTTGCAGCGAGCATTGGAATCATAGTCAAGGGGGAGGTTTTTAGTAAAGGGCAAATTGCGTAGCTTAACCAATTGAAGTTCCAGCAAGTGAGGGAGCAACTGAGCATATGGTATTGGAACTGAATCAAAAATTTCTCAGGCATCTTAGGTCTTTGTCCATACATTTGGCCTTCCTGATTCATTATGGGAACATGAACCGGTTGACGGGGAGGTTCTGGCGCTTGAGGTTGAAGAAGAACTCCATGAGGCATCCCATGAATGGAAATAGGTCTTATTGGAGAGGAGAGATCAACAATTTTTGTTGCAGCAGCAGGGACAACATCACCTTTCTTTCTTAGTACCTTTTTCAGAGTTTCCGTGACCAGACTCACCTGAGTTTTTAACTGACTGTTTTCCTCTTTTAGTGCATCCTAATTATGGATCAAGTCTTGTATCTCCAACATAAGATGGCCCATTTGTTCCCTCATCTCATCCATTTCCTCATGGAGTTGTTCCATAGTTGATCTCGGAGCTTGTGGCGGTGAGAAGTCAAATCTATTGTTGATCTTGAAATCTAATAGAAAGGGTCCCATAAGTTTCTGGAAGAACCATGAAATGTATGATAGTATGAATGCATGCTTCATTTATGAGAGATCCTAAAGTCTTTTCACACACTTTTATTTTCTGCTTTTTTGTTCTTTTGAAATCAAGGCTTTATTTTGTATATAATATCTTTTCTTTTCTTTTTTTTTTTGCTTTTCTATTTCCTTTTTTCTCTTTTTTTTTTGAAATAGACTTTAGGATCCCCCATAAATGAAGTGGATAAAGCAATGATATTATGCGATGCAACAGCATGGGATCAAGGTCCATATAATCTTAGTAACCACTGTACAATCTTCTAAATAACTGATATAGGTCAGATGTCATGAGATCAAAGGTCCGACATAGGTACCACACAACCATAGGAACAATAGTCACCAACAAAACAGAATAGTCACCAACGGTACCTGTCATGTATATCCCTCCCTACTCACAGGTGAATCTAGGTCAGGGTAAGGTCATGAAACGCAGTATACGGTCCGCCCGAAGGTAAGTATCATCATAGCGCGGATGCGGGTGACGATAATACCTCCGTTTGAAACCACTACTCTGCTCGTGGTCACATAATCCATCCCGAGACGTACACCTCAAGACAAACCATGCTCCCACTCTATCCTAGGGTTCCTATGGTTCACACATAGCCTGGGTATTAGGCCTTTTACCTCATAGAATCATCCCACCCAACCTGCAAACAGAGAAAATATGTGGCCCCCACGGGGACCCATAATATAGTCCAGATGCATACGGAAAGTAAACATGATATGCACGCGAAAAATAGACATAATATGCAAGCATATATATATAAATGATGCAAACATATAATCAAACAAAAAAACACCCAATAAACGAAACAAACAAAGGCTAGGACCGACTCGCTAAGTATGGACCCGCAATAGGTCTAACGTCCCCAGCAGAGACGCCAGCTGTCGCACGCTCGCGAAAAATGAACAGAGTCGCCAGCTGTCGCACGCTAGCGAAAAATGAACAGAGTTGCCACCAATATATTTATCCCATAAGGGAAATGAATATCACAAAACCTAACAAGGGATAAGAACAGGGTCTTGCGACCAGAGAATCAAGGTACGGGAGTCGGTTACCTGAGGGGAAGGTATTAGCACCCCTCACGCCCATCGTACTCGATGGTATCCACCTATATTTGTTTCTATCTAAAGGGTGTGTACTATGTCTCTGTCTACATGCGAATGAATGCAAAATGTAGGGAAAATAAAGAATTATACTCGCACGGGCCCTACCCCGCTGCCTACGTATTCTTTTCAGGAATCAGAGTTACCGTAGCTCGGCTCAAGATTTTCTGTTTGTTTTGTGTTTTTTAGTTGGGCGGAGTTAACGTTCGCGCTCTTGCATAAGGGATCGACCTACGATGCGTTCAAGCGGAAATAACATTGCCCTTAGAAAGAAGGAAAAGAGAGATTGGTTTGTGTCTTTTAACGTAGATGAGTGATGAACAGTTCCCAATACCGGGCCACTCACCACTTTCTCTACTTTGTTTTAATTTGAACCATTGTTAGGTGTTTTATGTGTTTTTGATTGGGTATCTTTTAAGGGGAATTTGTTTGCAATTTGAATCACATAAAAGTGTATAACGGTAGAGAAACAGATTAGGGAATGAATCCCACTCATCTCTCTTCCATTATATAGTGATCGAGAAACAGATTAGGGAATGAATCCCACTCATTTCTCTCCCACTAAGTGATTGAGAAACAGATTAGGGAATAAATTCCACTCATTTCTCTCTCACTATTAATAACGTGTGATTCGCATCTTTTATTTATTAAGTATTTTAAAAGTTGAAAGAAAAAAGAATGCAATGGGGAACTAATTCTAAATTCTAAACTAAGTTGTCTATACAAGGGAATCAAAATAATAAAAGAACTATACACTTTATTAAAGGAAAAAAACTATGCATGACAAATAAAATTGAGAATTATAACAAATAAATGGTATTCACAAACACACAAATATCAATTAATTCTATGAAAGACGAGACTAAAGTTAGTTCCTAAGTCTATTAACAAGATTTATTTACAACTAACTATTAAAACAAAAGAAATTCAAACATCTTACAAAAAATGATTTATTAAAGGTATTAAATAATTTGTATGTATTTTTTATGTTTGAGTCAAAAGGAATTATGAGCTAAAAGCAAAAGAAAACAAAATTAAAATAAAACTAAAATCTAAACTACCAAGGGAGGTGCAACAGCACTTTCAATATGCACTAAAATTAGTTATGAGCAATCTGGGCTCAAACAGGGGGCGTGGGAATAACAAAGGCACTCAGGCCCAGTCCCATAAGGCCGCGTGTGTGTAAGCAACGCAGGGTTGTGATTCAGGAAATAGGCAAGGCCCAAGATTTTGTGTGGCCCAACGTCAAACAAACCAAATCCATCTTTATTCATCTTTTTATTCAGCATTCATTATTTCTACATGATTTTTATATAGAATTGTGCCATAACATATACTACCTCCCATCAATTGGTCATGCTGCAACTTTCATGAGGAAAAGATATAACCAATGCCTGGGCCAATAGCTGGATGCCACGACACGTTTCAATGATTGAAATAAGATAAAACTAACAATTAAATGGGAAAGAGAGCCAATGGTGACGCGCCACGTGAGCAGGGGGAATTTAAACATTCAAACACATGCAGACGCCGGAGCTCCGCTCCGGTCGTCTTCTCCGGCCACCCTCCGTCGGGACCACACGCATTTTGCCCAGAAATAAAAAAAAACTTACATCTTCCAATTCGATTTTTCATGCTGGATCCTATTATGGGATTAGTTTCTTTCAATATCCACCCTAAGTCGCAAACCATAGCTACACAAGAAAACCATAACGTCTAAGCATCCCACAAAACATGACTTAGAGGTATCAACCAACTCAGATTCACGCATACAATCCATATATCACGTTCAAATTTGATAAACACGAGCATAACATAAACGCACAAGAAATCGAACGTACGCTGAGTGTACAAACTACTAGATAATCACTGAATGCGAGTAGCTCATGCAGACGTCAAGATCCCAACATGTTTAGTTAGCATGCTCAAAAAAAGACTGAAGAACACACCTGAAGCAGACTGAAAGATCTTTGGAAAACTTCGATATTCTATACTTTGAGTCGGGTGCACTTTTAACGGTGACTACTCCCAGCTCCGCGTGCTTCACTGCGAAACAAACTCAGCTGCTGCAAGCTCCTGCTAGATCTCAATAAGGACGATGATGATATCGAAGATCTTGAAGAACGATTGACGGTGATGATGAGCCGTTATGGGGATGTAACTGAAGCTTGGTGACGATTGCGAATTGAGATAGGGAATCAGAATAATGATGGATGAACAGGTTCAGTGAGGCTTATCATAGGTGAAGATTGATAGCGGTGGAGTGCGGTGGTAAGGTGGTGGTTATGGTGGTTGTTAAGAATTTGTCAAAGTTTGTTACAAATTGTAACAAACTTTGAAGGTGAGTTAATGGAAGAGAGAGAGGGAACCGAGAGAGAAAAGAAAGAGTGAGGAGAGAGTTTTTGAGAAAATGAAAAATGAGAGTGTTCTATTGGAAGTATGAAGGGCTTTCTTTACATAGTGGTGCATCAAAGTTAGGGCGTGTTGAGGTGTATGGAGCTTGTTGTGTGGGTTATATGCAGCTGTTTGCAAGCGTGGTGTATGGTATGGTGAATGTAGTGAAGTAATACTTGGACAAATATGGTAGCATGGTCACTACAAGCTTTTTGGAATATGTTATGCAATGCTTGGACTCACGCCCTATGTTGAGGAGCCACCTTTTCTTACACATATCTCTCACTCTAGGCCATCACAGGACTTAAACTTATGACCTTAGTGACAAGGGTATGGAGGGGAATGTATTTGATGATTGAAAGATCTCGAATTGGTATCTAGAAATGGAAGAAAAGTGGCCATGAACTTGTATTGCCATCACTGCTAGGGCCTTGCGCGCGTGTGACTCATCCCTGGCCTAGCGAGATGCCAAAAATTCAGTCACATGAGTGTACGACTTTGAGACCTTCTATCTTGGTCCACACGCATTCACTGGTTTCCATCTATGGCTTGTTTGAAATAGGGCATGATAAGGAAGAGATTTACATTGTATTTGGCTCTGGGAAATGCTTGGAACCACGTGTTTGTGAAAATGTCTTACGTGTGCCCTGACCTCTGGCTCAGATTCTTGTCAATGCATGGCTTGGTCAAAGTGTGACTTTGAGCACTCACAATTGATTTAATATCCACTCAATTGACTTGGTTCTTGTTTCATTGTATAGAGGACGTGGCAAATAGTGGATTCATACCAATTTTGCATTCGTAGGATTCTTGAATTGCCCTGAAACTAGCTTCAAATATGGAACATCACATGTTTGATGAAATGCTTCACGTATGGCCTAAAATCTGCCCAGCTTCGTGACTTGATCCAAGTGAAAAACTTAAACTTCAAACCTTAATAACTCTTCAACCAAGTTTCAAATGAAAAAGTGTCCATCTACAAAGTTGTTCTCCTCCATTAGAGGAACAACTTTGATGTTGGAAATTCCTCCAAAAAGTATCATTTGCCACGTGTAAACTGATGGTGAAGTGGACTGTTCACCAAACCTTTAAGAGCCAAAATATTTTCTAAGTATGAAACTTTCCACTTTTGATTTTTTTCTATTTTTGGCGACTTTTGTCAAACTCCTGATTTTATTCATTCTTCGACTTTTCTTGACCATTTTTCCACCGAAAGTCAATATTTGAGCGATTAACCTGATTTTATCCCAAAAGTCAACTGTTATGATTTTTCCCGATCTTAATGAAATTTCTGATTAATCAGCTTCTGACCAATGGCAATCAACTGAACATCTCCACACAGTCATCATACCATATCTCTTCATAAAATCAACTCTTGATCAATGCATTGACCAAAAAGTAAATTGCGTTGACTTTGGTCAAGATATCCTAATTCAAGGTAACTATATAAACAACAAACTTGTACTTTCTATCCAATGCTCTGAATTGAAGGTGAGAAAACCCTGATTCAAGAAAGCCCTCAGAAGGATGATGCCACAGGACCAGACCTCAGACCTTGATATTTGATTAGAAATTCTTTGTACCAGGAGCTCTTTGTTGGAACAGTAACTATGATATGAATGGATGAATTGGGCCATGACCTAAATGATGCATGTATATGAATCATAAGCCAGATAAATAAAGGGTAGGACAAATTTGGGGTATGACAATATGTGATGTCGAAGGAGATGTCATGACACAAATATCTGAGGAATAAACAATATGGAACAAGGTATAAAAACAATAAGGTAAAATAAAAGAGACACAAGCAAGTGTTAACCCAGTTCGGTGTACAACAACACCTACTCTAGGGGCTACCAAGCATGGGATAAGTCCACTAAATAGAATTAGTTTATAGACCCTCGACAAACAACCAGTTTATGATCTACTCACTTAATCATTACCCATGCTATACTTGTACCTAAGAGTCACCTAGATATGAGGCCCTCCTCAAATCCCTTCAATCACACATAATGAAAAACAAAACAAAAATTAATCAATAATAGAAGACACTCTTCAAAGAAACACAATCATCCTTTGCTTAAAATCTTATGGATAATCAACACATAACAACTCAACTAACAACACTCTAACTCTAATATCGAAGCAATACAAGATTGGATCACAATAAACAAATAACCAAAGACTTTAACCCTAACACTCACACATGATAAACACAGATTCCTCAAATTAGTTAATCGGCACAAGTAGGGTTGGCAGTATTTAGAAAGCAGCAACAACGCATGTCATGGGCTTGGGCCAAAATCAAATAATGTTTTGAGGCTTTCCATAATTATCTCCATGAAAGCAGGGAAAGATAACTCCACAATTATTGGAACAGTTCGTGAAAACCTCCTCCTGGTATTAAGCGTAACATAAAAAACAAACAAGCATCTGATTTAAAAATAGCGCTAAAACACAAACTAACATAAAATGCAGTTTAGTGAACAATGTTAAGGCACCTGCTTTGACATCATCTAGAAACTGCTGGGATGTTTTGCTCATATGTCAAAGCACTCTTCACAAAATTTAAAGAGCAGAATGTTTTGCCAAAATTGCTTCCAACACAGAACTAACAAACTCCCCCTTTGGTAAATTTTGGCTAAAACATTATTTGGTCACACCACAGTATCAGAGCAGGCAGCAACACAACACAAAAACACACACAATATCAGATAACTAACTAGCAGACAGACATTATTTTCTCCCTGTCGTACCCCAAAATTTGCCCATCATATTTCAAGATATTTTGACTTACATGACTTTCAATGGCTCAAGACTATGCAAGGATTGGGCACACTTACCTGTCTCCTAAGCAATCAACCCACATCAAGGGCTTTACTTCTCTCAAGGTAAAATCAGGTTCTAATACCTCAAGTGGACTTCATGGCTTCTCATATGCCTCAAAGAATCCTCATAACAAGTTTCAAGCTCTGATTCACATGATTTCTCAGTCAATGGTTCAATTGTTCAACAGTCGACTGATTTGAACCAAAAGTCAACTGAACTTTGATTGATTATATCTCCCACATAGTTCATCATATATTCCCCAAATAAAGCTCATTCTCAAGGAAATTCAATTCTCTACAACTTTGATGTTGGGCCCAAGACCACAAAATGAACCATTTGAGATATATGAACCAAAACATTACAGGTCCTTCTAGAAGCTCGCAAAAAGCTGTTTTTTGTCAGGACCAATATCTTCAAGATAAAATCCCCAAATGCAAAATATCTTCCAAAGGGGCTCGTAGAGGATATCTTGTGTTTTCCAAAAGTTCCTATAACATCTTCATATGATCAAAACTAAAGGAGTTATGGCTCGCACAAGTTGACCCATTTTGAGAAAGTGCATAAATTTAAATCGAGCTCAATCTCAAGACTTCTTAGTGCACTGATGAGTTCTTCAAGGGATACTTCATCAAGATTCTTTGCAACTTTGAATGTTGTAACCATTGGCCCCCATCTTCTCGGTATACTTTTGATAATTTTCTTTACATGGTCAGCTTTGGTGTATCCTTTATTTAGAACTCTTAGACCAGCTGTTAAGGTTTGAAATCTTGAGAACATGGCTTCAATAGTATCGTCCTCTTCCATATTGAAAGCTTCATACTTCTGGATTAAATCTAGAGCTTTTTTTTCTTTGACTTGAGCATTGCCTTCATGAGTCATCTTGAGTGACTCAAATATATCATGACTTCTTAATGACTCAAATATGAAGAGTCAAACTGCTGGTGACTAACGATCCCGCACAAGCCTTCATGAGTCATCTTTAGTGACTCAAATATATCATGAATGCTTAGTGACTTCTTAGTTTACTGCTTCTGCCCAAAAGTGCTTAGCCATATTGGCTTTATTTATCATTATCCCAACAATTTCTTGTAATATTCTGTTTTTACGTTTTACAACCCCATTCTGCTAAGGTGTTCTAGGACAAGAGAAGTTGTGAGAGATTCTATTTTCTTTGAAGAACTTCTCAAAGAGATGATTCTCAAATTCTCCTCCATGATCACTTCTGACCTTAATGATTTTAGATTCTTTTTCATTTTGTATTTGATTACAGAAGTCAAAAAATACAGTATGTGTTTCATCTTTATGTTTTAAGAATTTTACCCATGTCCATCTGCTGTAGTCATCTACAATGACTAAACCATATTTCTTACCTCTTATTGATGTTGTTTTCACTAGACCAAATAAATCAATATATAGAAGTTCTAAAGGTCTTGAAGAAGAAATAAAAAATTTAGATTTGAAAGAGGATTTTGAGAACTTTCCCTTCTGACATGCTTCACAAAGAGCATATGAGTTGAACTTTAAATTGGGCAGTCCTCTTACTAAGTTGAGTTGATTAAGTTGACATAATCTCCTCAAGCTAACATGTCCCAATCATCTATGCCAAACCCATTTCTCATCATTTAAAGACAGAAGACAAGTCACTTTCTAAGATTTAAGATCAGAAAGATCAATCTTATAAATATTATTCTTTCTTTTACCAGTAAAAAGAATTGATCCGTCTTTCTGACTTACAGCCTTGCATGATTTTTTATTAAAGACTATATGATAACCATTATCAATTAGTTGACTGATGGACGACAAATTATTAGCTAATCCTTCAACAATTAAAACGTTAGTTATAGAGGGAGAGTTACCATTACCAATAGTTCCTGATCCAATGATCTTTCTCTTTTGGTTCCCTCCAAATCTGAAGTCTCCTCCAGATTTAAGTTCCAAGCTTTGGAACATAGACTTTCTTCCCGTCATGTGACGCGAGCATCCAGAGTCCAGGTACCATGACTGGTGTTTTGACTTCACTGCTAAGGGCATCTGCAACATAGACAATTTTCTTTTTAATTACTCATATCTTTTTGGGTCCTTTGATGTTAGTGTTCCTGAAGCTTTATCTTAGCTTAGGTCTAGCACAATAGTTTTCTGAGTAGGATGTATATTTAATATTATGAGTGTGACCATAGTTAAACTGTGTGTGTAAAGGGTTATATTTTATTTTCATGTCATCAACTTATTTAGGTATATATGGTTCCTTACCCTAAGGTGTTTGTAGCCAATTCCATTTCGATTGCTTCTACTAACACCATAAATCATTGACGCCATTTTGCTTCTGTTTATACTTTTAACAAGAAATTTTTGAAAACTATCATCATATTCTTTCAGAATATCAGATTTTAAGGTGCTATATGAATTAAGGATCTTTGTTTCCTTTTCCTATATTACTTGTGTAGTGTTATCTTTGTGTTCAGAATTTTCTTGTTTAAGTTTCTTTGTAATTGTTAACAGTTCAATCTTTAGCCTTTTAAATTTTGTTCTTAATCTATTTTGTCTTTCTAAAAGTTCTAATAAGCTTTCTTCAAGCTCTTTTCTAGTAAGTTCATAAAATACCTCATTTGATTTAGCTTATGAGTCTGAGTCATTTTCTGTGGTGGCCATGTATGCTATGTTGGCATGTTTATCTTATGAGTTGTATTCGTCTTTAGATAATTCATAATCATCCCAAGTAGCCATCAGGCTTTTCTTCCTTTTAGATATTTTCTTAGGCCTTTCTTTTTGCAGTTAAGGACATTCACTTTTGAAGTGTCCTGGTTCGTTGCATTCATAGCACACATCGCTTCTTCTGCTAGGCCTTCTGTATTCAGATGTTTCTATTTTATATTCTGGTCTTCTGTAGTTTCTGAACTTCCTTTGGTTGTTCCTCCAGAGTTGATTTACTATTCTAGATAGAAGAGACAACTCATCTTCTTCCTCTGATCCGGACTCATTTGAGCATTCTTCCTTAGCCTGCAAAGCATTAGTTTCAGATTTTTTAACGGATTTAAGAGTTATACACTTACCTTTCTTTTGAGGCTCATTTGCATTGAGCTCAATATCAAGAAGTTATGGCTCGCACATCTTCATATGGTCAAAATTAAAGGAGTTATGGCTCGCACAAGTTGACCCATTTTGAGAAAGTGCATAAATTTAAATCGAGCTCAATGTCAAGACTTCTTAGTGCACTGATGTGTTCTTCAAGGGATACTTCATCAAGATTCTTTGCAACTTTGAATGTTGTAACCATTGGCCCCATCTTCTCGGTAGACTTCTGATAATTTTCTTTACATGATCAGCTTTGGTGTATCCTTTGTTTAGAACCCTTAGGCCAGCTGTTACGGTTTGAAATCTTGAGAACATGGCTTCAATAGTATTGTCCTCTTCCATCTTGAAAGCTTCATACTTCTGGATTAAAGCTAGAACTTTTGTTTCTTTGACTTGAGCATTGCCTTCATGAGTATCTCTGTTGGTGATTTTTTTCATTTTCTATATCATGTGATGTATCTCTGTTGGTGATTTTTTCATATTCTTCTTGAGAGATAGCACTCAGCAAGATAGTTCTGGCTATGTGATTATTCTTGAATTCATTCTTCTGTTTATCATCCATGTTCTTCCTTGCTATCTTTTCACCCGCATCTTCTGGATGATTGTAACCATCTACCACAATATCCCATAGATCAGGATCTTGTCCTAGAAAGAAACTTTCTATCCTATCTTTCCAATATTCAAAATTCTCTCCGTCGAACATAGGAGGTTTTGTGTTACTGTTGTTGTTTGAATCATTCGCCATAGTGTTTTCCTTCTGGATCTTTTTCTGACACGGTTAAGTGCTTGCACCTAGAACCAAGCGCTCTGATGCCAATTGAAGGTTGAGAAAAAACTTAGAAGGGGGGTTGAATAAGTGGGTTTTAAAAACTTTATGAAGGAAAGATAGTCATAACACAGTTATTTGTATCCTTGTTCACCTTCTCAATAAGGCTACCTCCAGTCCACCCTCAACAAGGTGATTTGCCTCTCACAACAGAGGTCTTAATCCACTGTAATCAAAACCTGATTACACTTGCACGACCAACTGTCGTGACTCACAATACAATGCACGAGCCAAACTGCTGGTGACTAACGATCTCGCACAAGCCAACTGCTTGTGACTAACCAATCTTCTAAGACTCAACTAGTCCTAGACTTAATGAGACTTCTGACCCAACTGGCCTCTTAAGGACTTAGTTACCTTGTAACTTTTGTTGATAGTGTATAGTTTTGCTTCTAGAAAGTTGTAATCACCACTTTGATATTTCACTAAGATTAATTACAGAATAATGAACTCAGAATAAGAGAATTTAGCTTCCGAGAGTTTCTTCACACTTGATGATTTATTAGAGTTGTAGCATTCTTGTGTGTTCTTTCTTCTTTTCTTCTATTTCGCTCATTGTGTTGTGTCTTTGTTCTTCAAACGATCATGAGTATATATAGCTTCAGAATTTGTTTGACCGTTATATCCAAAGCTTGCATTCAGCATTAAATGGTTTGCGTGTTGTCTTTGCTTTTGCTTTCTCCAAGAATTTGCAGGTGGATAGCTTCTTTAATCAACCTTGGAAATTACGCTTTTGGATTGTTGCAGCCGTTTTGCTAATGATTATGTCTTCAACGGTTTAATTTGAATCAATCTGCATAAACTTCTTTTCGGTCTTTGTTCTTCAACTTCTGTTGTAGATATTTTTACAGCGTGCGGTATCAGAAGTTGCTTTCAGTGATGTTAATTTGAATCATTCTTTATAATCTTTTGTTCAGCCATATTCTTCAGCTTCTATTGTAGATGCATGCGATATCAGAAGTTTCTTTATAACTTGCGTTGTGTTTCTTTAGCTTTAAGTTATGATTCCTCAAGTTCTGATTGCTGGTACTGGTACATCTTCTGAAATTAGAACCATATGATTATAGTACCATGTTTTCTTTATACAAAATTTGTTTTCTTGTTATCATCAAAACACTAAAATATAATTAGAACCAAACTATGTTCTAATTGCAGCGAGTTTTAATTCAAACTAACGTTTCTTAAATGTTCATGCGATCCCTTAGAACAGTTTTGACGTGTCATGATAGCTTTTTCAGGGCGGAAATACCGTTTGCCATTGTTAGGGCAATGGACCTTTCTCCCTTCGTGTTCAGGCTTTCAGGCGTTTTCAGATTAAACAAAAGTCGGATTCACGTGCAGGGGAAATTTTAAAGCGATATGGGCGCTTACTTTGGTTCCTTCACGTGTTGTTTGGGAGTTTTGATTTTGCAGGAATTTGAAGGAAAAATCCGCAGGAAAATCCATGGGAAATTCCGCAGGTAACTCCGCAAGTCAGAAGGTTGAAGACGAAGACTAGATTACTGGCCGTGCTTGGAGTAACGTGGTTGGCTGGTCAAATCGTCATCTTCTCTCCCCACGCGCAGCACTTTTTACTTTTTCATTAATTACAGATTCTATTATTTATTTTTCTTTGTGCATTATTATAACAAATTGGCAATGCAGTGTAGGTTGTAAAAGGGGTTTGTTGGTGACCATAGAGACCTGGGTTCGATCCCTAGGTTGAACAATGTTTTTTTTTCAAATCCTTTAAACACAGACCCAATGATCCTCATCAATTCACACACATGATATGTCCTCAACTTCCAACCACAAGATCTTCCCAGCGCACAATCCAAGGACCCAGAGTATGCATGCCCATGGTGTACCTCCAAGGGTGCAACGCACAAGATCAACGCCCCATTCAAGTTCTTTTTCTTTTCTCTTTTTTTGGTCAGTTTGGTTTTTATCATTTAAATTGCTTTTTTTTTTATTTCAACTTTTTTTATTCTAATTAACTAATAATTAAATAATTTAGATAACCCTGGATTTAGGTTAATTTATTTAGGTTAATTAAATAATTTACACCTTCCATTTCTATAACCTACCCCGAACTCAAATCTTTTTCAAAGGTCTTTCTTGTTCTTTTTTTCTTTCCTAATTGGATAAAATAAAAGTCGGTGGTGACTCTTGCTATTCGCAACATTTAAAAAAGCCAGTTCTCCCACCGTATAATACTCCCCCTCAAACTCACAATAAGTATTAGAAAATGATTATTAAATCACTCCCCCTTTTTAGCCATAATATGCCAAAAACATAAAGCAAGCAAAATATTCAAAGTAGTTTAGAGAGGACACCACAAAAAATCTAGAGAACAAGCACACACACAGGTGCCAAAATACAAAACATAATAAAAGGAACCACAAAAGAGAGAGAGTCAACAAAGATTCTAATTGTCTTCAGAACCAGCAGACCTAGTAGCCTCAGAACTTCCTTCCTCATTGTCATACCCTAATTTTGACCCCCCCCCCCCCTGAGATGTCATACCACCAAGTACTTCATTAAACTCAGGACAGGTACTCGGGGCAGTCATCTACTTGTCTGATAACTAGTCGAGGGTGCTCAAGAACAAAATAATTCAGGCAAAGGATCAATCAATAGAAGGAGTAGTCTCTAATACAATCATATGACTCATAAGTTTCATTTTATTCACCTATTATTGATTAGACACCCAATTATATAGGTCAAAGGTTGCTTAGTTCACCAATCTAGGGTTTTGAGCCCATCAAGGACTAAAATCAGGGACTACATTTGGGAAACCCTAGAAAGCCCCAGAGCATCACTTAAAGGCTTCAATCATCTTCAAATAATCCATGTGACAATATCCATTGGGCATTACACTTCAATTCAAGATCTATAGTCATCAATTTCATCTGGTCGACAATTAGGGTTTTTGACCTAACTCACCAAGATAGTTGACTTTTAATTAGGACATGGATCCAAAACTCAAAACATGACTCAAGATTTTCTTTTACCTCAATATCATCCATTCACATCATTCATTTGAGGAGGATAGTTTGATTCATCACAAAGGTCCAAGATTACACTTCATTTGGAAAAAGTCAACTATACAGGGCCACCTTTGACTTTTAGGGTTTTTAGTCAAAACATGACTTTTAAGGATCAATATTATCAATATATGATTATTTAAGTCATTTGACCAAAGAAAATCAAGAAAATCAATCAAGAATAAAAAAGTCAAAGATTAACTTTTCATACTTAGAAATTTTTCAAAGTGTTTAAAGGTCTTTTTTTCAAAACTTTGGAAGGGAATATCTCAAAATTTCAAGTACAAACTGAAAAAACTTCCAACATCAAAGTTGTATATTTTGATCCAATAAACAACTTTGTCACATATGATTTTTTGGCTAGAAATCAACCATTGAAGAGATATGGAGCTTCAAAGTGACTGCCTTCACAAAACTAGCAAGAAAACCCTAGTTTTCTTCAAACTTTATGGGACTTTTTCACTAATTTCCCTAAGGATTTTGGGGAAACACCAAACTAATGAATTTAAGTACATATCAAGGGCTTTTCAAATTGTATTCAACCATCTTCAAATTCATTATGAGCTAAGAGATATGGTTGATCAAAGTTTGGGCATTTGAAGTGAAATTATGGGTCATGTCCAAATTTGAATTTTGCAAACTTTGTACCAATACCTCTACCAATTGATGCATTCTTGTACATGATATATCAGAAAGGATTTAGAGGAATCAAATGCATTATTTCATCATTTTTGGCCAAGTTGCAAGAATTCAATGTCATGTGATTAAGTAATCATTACAAAATGGAATATTGGTGAATCATCAAGGAATCTTCTCCTAAGCCAATTAGAGGCTTCTCTGCATCAGAAATGATCCCTAAAGATCAGATTAAATCGAGGGATAGGGCTTGGGATCAAATTGTCATCATTGCATTTTGGATATTTCTTTGAATTCCTTCATAACCAAGAAACCAAATTAACCTCACTAAGCAAGCTCACTCTCTGCAAACACACTGAACTCTTTGCCTATAAATAAGAGAGCATACCTCAGTAATTAGACACACCAAAGAAACAGAATTCTTTCTTTCTTTCTTCTCTCTTCATACTTAGGTTTTTCAAAGGTTCCTTGACAAGAAGACTTGGATTCTTCAAACCAAGGCTCTTCCTTTGAAAGTAAGTATTGAAACACATCAAGGGAGGTATTTAGAGGTGATTCAGACCTCTGCAAAACTTCTGTAAGTGGAGAATCATCATCCTCACCTCTCATTTGGAGCCATATCAGTTCAATCCAAGCTAAGCATCTCAACACCTTCCAAAGGGATCACTGAAGCTATATGGATCATTGCAACAACTCTGTAGCACACTTTGATCAGAGCTAAATCTCCATTTTTGAGGTAAGTCTTAAGAGCTTCAAACTCTATAATTCTCGCATGATAAATTAAAAATGAAGTTACCAGTTGGTTTATGCACCTTTAATGATCATTAACCCTCAATCAATTGCATCAAATCATGCATATAGAGTATTTCATGTTTAATTTCAGTTTTAGGGTTCTTCGTGTTCATACGTGTGAATTTTGAATTATACTGAAATTAAATAAAATCAAAGGATACCATCATGATCCTTGCTCAAAAACGAGCAAAATCCATGTTTATATCTTGAAGTTTGGTTGAGAAACGAAGGAGATAGCAATTTCAAATATTTGAAGCTTGAGGTTGAAGATGAAGATGGTGGCGCCATTTTTTGGATTTCCTAGAAACAAGTTTGTTTTATTTTGAATGGTAGGCGTGTTATCTACGAATTCATCGTAGTGTCCCAATGGTTACAGCGCGCGTCGAATTGCCTTGCCTTGCCTTAGGTCTGGGGTTCGATCCCCCCCTCAGACCTTTTGTTCATTTTATTTTTCCAACTCATTTAATGCTTTGCTTTCACATGTAATCATATGGGCTCCTTTCCTAAACAGGCCACGCGCGTGGCCCAGTTGGTATTTGTTTTGTTTGGTAACCTATAGGGCGTGGGTTCAACCCTTGGCAAGACCAAATCCTTTTTTTAAACACTATTTTCTTTCATTTTATTTTATAACTTCACATAATTAAATCACCCATCAATTTAAGTCATTTTCTTTTGATTTTTCACACACTTCTCATTTAATATATCTATTTTGAGAATATACCAAAAAAATCACAAAAAAATATATTATTTTAGTATATTTTAATTAGGTTAAAAAAATCACATATTTTAAGTATAATTTTTACTTGATTTTCAAAACCAAATTTCTTGTAAATATTTTTGTGATTAAACCCTAATCATTTAGGTCTTAATCAAGATTAGACTTTGTCATTACCTTGATTAAGTTGACTGTTGTCAAGAATTTAAATTGTTTTCAAATCTCCGATTAGCCGGACGATCAAGGTTTCTAGACAACAAAACAATAATTATTCCAAATGCAAATCATTTTTAACTTTTTCTTATAAACCGTAAACAAATCTTTGGGCCTCTAATAGAGTGTAAGTCCCATCCATCTTCCCTTTTCTTTTTTTTTTCAATTAATTCTTTTTCAAACAACTGTTTTCATAACAGTCAACCAGTGCTATAAAGTACTAGGGCCTCTAATAGAGTGTAAGTCTGTTATACCCCAAAATTTGCCCACATTATTTTTCAAGAAAACTCCAATCTGAAAATTAAGAGTCTCATATAATTATGGATTATTTCAACAAATATCCTAACATATGAAACACTTAGTTTTTAGAATTTTTTTTCTTATACGGTAATTTGGCTTGCAGTTGAATTTATTCTTATGCAAACTCCAAATACTGTTTATTACTTCACACATGCTATTTATTTATTTACAGATAAATAGTACTGACACAATTGGTACAGAGTTAAATCTTTTGCAGGCGCAGAATCAGGAAACTCAGACTGTACTGGTAACAAGTAGATTATTATTATCTTTTGTTTCCCACTAATTTTTGTACTATATTCCATTATTTTCAAAAATCTTTTCAAATCTCTTTTTCAAAAATCAAATCTCTCTTTTTCCCAACACTATCTCCACTTTCTTTCAAATCTTACTTCCACTCAAATTTTCCTTTTGTACGGAATCACATCATTCCCCAACGTCTCTATCCTTCTTTCCACTCTATAAATACCTCTCATTTTTTCATAAAAATCTCACATCAAATTCTAATTCATCTCTCAAATTTCTACTTCATAATCCATCCTTTCTTCTTTCCCGACAAAATGGCGAAGCGGTGGGAAACGTGTTTTCTTATGGTCATCACCATTGCTACGGTGATCATGTCTTTCTTCTGCCTGCATAGTCCTGAAGAGTGTGGACCTACAATGGTTGCACTCCCAATCATCTACATGTTATTGTTCATAGCATGGGTCATTAACCGTCATTCTTAAAATTTGCCGTATTTCTTATTTCTTAAATGTACCGTTTATTCGTCGTACTGTTCAATATAGTATGTAATATTTGTACTATCAGTATTAAATGTTGTATTACTTGTCATAATATTGCTTAATTACTAAGATAATATTTTGTGTGTTTTCTGCCAGTCAAATATTCCTATTTCTGTGCATTAAATGATTTTCAGGGTTATTATCGGTAATTTTGCCCGCATACCGTAAATATTAGTTATTTATTATGTCTGTGTTTTTAACAAGTCATGTAAATAAACTTTCATTTTTCACATAAAACAAAAACAAAAACAAAAAAAAGAAAATTAACTTTGACTGTTGATTTTTCACTCTAACTGCTACGTCAATACCTGGACAGTCAGTTGACAGCCAAACTGCTGGCAGTACAATTCTCAGTGTTTTGTACCATCAATCAAATCAATCTTTCACAATTCAAAATTCCAAGATCTTTGTGCTAGAAGTCTTCTGAATATCACGCGATTAGCAGAGACTCAACACTGCACAAAAATCAGGTACGCTTAACTGTCTCCTACATAAACAGTCCCTGACTAGGGTTTTCTTGTTTTTACAGGAGAAACAAGCTTTTGAGACCTCAAATGGATTTCATGCACATCCATATATCTCAAAGTACCATCATACAAATTTTCAAACTTCAATTCACTCAGACGCACCGTCAACAGCTCAAACAGTCAACAGACGACCCGTTTGACCAAAAAAGTCAACAGACAGTCAAAAATGAAATTTTTTGTCAAAGTCCATATTTTGTCAAAGGATTCATCATTTGATCATTGGATGGTCATAATTCATCAAGGAAAGATCAAAAATCAACAAAACCCTAAGATTCAAAATTAGGGTTTTTGCCTAAAAAGTCAACTCAACTTTGACTGATCATAACTCTCTCATCCTTCATCCAAAAAATTCAAACCAAAGCTTATTTTGAAGGAAATTCAATTATCTTTCAAATGCCATTGATCCCATGGTCATTGGATTCACCATTTGAAAAATATGATCAAAGACATTACAGGTCATTTTCAAAGTCAACAAAAAGACACTTTTTTCAAAAGGACACACAAGGAGCTTCAAAAATCATTTTGACATGAGACCAAAGACATTGGTTAGAGGACTCTTTGAGGTTTCCAAAAAGTGCAATATCTCCTTCATATGACAAAAATTGAGGGATTTACACCTTGTTGAAGTTGGCTAAATTTTGGGAAAATGCATGAAATCAACATTGCTCAAAAATGTATTTTTTCCAAATGGGGCCAAGTTTTCAGCATTCAAACATCATTTCCATGATATTATGGGCCTCCCACGACCAAGACAAGGCCCACACCTTTTTTTATCCATTTTTGGCATAATTTTATCTTATTTTAAGATTAAATTAAAAGGAAAATGGATGGATAATGGGTAGCTTGATTTCCAAGCATGACTCACCCAAGGAATCTTCATCTTTCTGCAGAGAATTGAAGAGCAAGGCAGGTGCATTGAAGACAAGAAGACTTGGTCAATAATTCAAAGCTTTTTTAATATAAAAAATGCAAGAATTCCACAAAGGCAACTAGTTGCTTCTTAGCTTCAATTCTAAGCACTCAATGCTTATAAATAGCCTAGCATGCTTCAGTAACAAGGGGGGACGAATCAGAAACAAAGCCTTGCTCTTAATACACTTGTAACCACTTGAAAAATTTCAAAGAAAATTCAAATTCGAGTTTTTAATTTCAGTCAATTTCAATACAAACTAAGCATTCAAAAATCATCTCTGAGCTTCACTGAAGCTATTCCAATCAATTGCAAGTCTTAAACCTCACTGAATCGAGCTATACAGGTCACGATTTGTCCAAACTAAAACTGACTTGTATCTCATAACACAAGCATATCTAGCACGATGTAGACATATATTTGGACTTGGTGTGGTGTGTAGATCATTTCTGGAACTTTAATTAAGTTTTAGACGCTTATACACGAAGTTACCATTTTAGGGTTCATAACCTAAATTTTAGGGCTTTCTGAAATAGGCAAAATTAGAAGCTCTAAATAGCATCATTGAACTCGCATGAACAAGACGAATTAAATGGTGGCATCGCGCCAAATTTATGTTGTTGTTTGCTGGTATTCGCTATTATTAACAGGTGTAAAAAATTGGAGTTTTTTACACCACCTGCAAATGAACGGTGTAAAAGCCCATCTGAAGGTTGAAGATGATGCGTGGCGTCCTCTGATTGGTTGGGAGGCGCGCGCGTGTTTTTTAAATTAACTTTGGATTCAGTGTTTTGCAGGTACGTCACGTGCCATGGTCCCTCACCATCTGGGCCTTCTGATCCACTTGCCAGCTCATCCAACGCGCCAGACAAAGCAGTCCTTACCATGGACTCTCAATCCAACCACACCTGATCAGTATCCTTTTCTTTTCTATTTTTATTTTAATTTCTTTGTTAAATTAATTAAAAATAGTTTTAAAAATCCAAAAAATATACAAAAAATATTTTTAGACTTCTAAAATAATATATTATTTTCTGAAATAAAAATATTTTATTTTTCTTCATAATTTCAATATTTTGCATAATAAATTAGTATATATTTATATATTTGCTTTTTAATTATTCTAACCAATCAAAAAAAATCATAAAAAATTGTTCTTTATATTAAATATTGTTTATATATTATAAACTAATTTTGTACATATTTTGAATAATTTTCTCTTTAAGTTATAATTATTTGTATAATTATGTTTTAATTAACTTAAATCAATTTCAAATCAATTTCAAAAATTCCAAAAAAATTAGTTTTGTTTTAAAATTAATTGACAAATATTTTGTACATATTTTAAACTTAATTTCTAGGTTTAAATCTATTTTCATCTTTTTTCTTCATTTTTATTTAATTAATCATGCATTAATTATAATTAAAATAAATCATAAAAAATCCAAAAAACATGCCTTTTATTTTTCTTGCAATTTAAATTCCTAGATAAATGTATAGGATGTCAAATTCATGTAAATAGGCTAGTTTACATTTCCTGCACAATCGATGTAATAGCGTAGATTTACTTTCCGCACTTTACATTTCCGCATTTTAATTTCCCGCACATATAAACTGCGTGTATGTCAAAGATAAAATTGAACCGTTAGATCACTAACTTCAAAGATAAAATATCTGAATACAAACACAATCACACTTGCACCTTTTAAGGTAATCCCTTCTCATTCTTTTCAAAATCAAAGTCAAAATTCTACTGTTTTGAGTACAAAATCGAACCTTGCGTTTATATCCGGTGAAAGGATAGATTTTTAAAGGAAATAGGATAAAGACCTTACAACTCAAGGTAGAACTCCTAGTTTGCTTGCTCAAATCAAAACAAACAAAATTCTCATACACTGTTGTTTTTCAAAACAAAACTTTCAAAAAAGACAATACTTTGTATACATCCAAACACGGATTATTACAAAGTTAACGTTCTTTTCAAAACATCTTTCGAAAGATAAACAAGCATTTTGTATACATCCACACACGGATCATTACAAAATTCAATTTACAAAAGTATTTGAAACCACATATGAGCAATTTCAGAGCAATTGAAAAGTGATCGAAAAACAAGTGAGCTAAGCAAACTTAAGAGCCCATGGATAACCATGGATACAAAGGGTGCTAACACCTTCCCTTTGTATAACCTACCCCCTTACCCAGAATTTCTTAAAGGTCTTTTTTCTGTTTCTTTTATAAACCTTTCCTTAATTGGATAAAATAAAAGGTCGGTGGCGACTCTGTGAATTTTCAAAATGCGAAAGCATTAAGCGATAAAAAAGAGTCAGTTCACGTATCTCTACAGAACAGAGGTATGGCCCGGGATAAAAAACGGAGGTCCACAAAGTCCCAGCATTTTTTTCTTTTCATAGTTTGTTATCCAAAACTGTATTTACAAAATCTTCTCTCTATTTTCAAAACATTCTTCTGGTATTTGAAGGGCATTATTCCCGGTGAAACTCTTCAAATACCTATGTGACCTTTGTCCATCTTCACTTCTTCTGTTTTCAAAAACCCTTAACTATTTATAATATATATTCAACTGTTATCCAAAAATTGTTGGTAAGGCTTTGTACATACATCTTAAAAAGCCTCCACTCCATCTAGGTTAGGCTTTATAGCTTTCAATTTACAGTCTTTATTTAGATTACTGTCAAATATAAACTGTTTATATATTGTTTAGAACTATGTCTGAGTGTAAACCTTAGGACAATTAAATTATATATATATATATTATAGGAATATGGCCTAGGATTGAGAATGTCTTCCCGGTGAAGGCTCTTTCCTAATTAGAGATCTGTAGTTCAAAACCCTCAAGATGAATTATTCCCGGTGAAACATCTTGAAAAAGCCTTAGAACCCAAACTAGGACACATCCACCCAAAGAGGAATTATTCCCGGTGAAACCTCTTACCCATTTGCTTAAAGCCAAAATAAGTTCAAAACCACATAGCTTTCTCTTGTGCTATAACAAGGACCCTCGATGACCCTCGATTATCCTCCTCTTAGGCTTTGTACAAGGACCCACAGGCTTCTTAAAAGCATTTCCAACTTACTCTGGAGCTTGTATACAAGGACCCATCAGGTTTCTTATAAACATAGGAACAGGTCTTTAGTCACCTCCTAGCCTATCCTGGTGAGTTTCTTCCATTCTTTAAACCAGACTTCAAACAAGCTAAGATTGTCTCAATCTCATATTGAGTACACCTTTTGGAATAAGACACATGGACAGTCTCTGTCACCCTGATCTTCATTAATTTCCTTAGCAGAGTCTAGGACCAATAGTTATCCATCCTCAATCAGTGTCAGCCTTCATCTTGGGGTTTAAACAAGAAGTCTCATTTAGACAATATTTCTGCTATCATTCAAAATCCCTGGAAAGGGTTAGCCTCCAAAAATCAGTCTTAATAAATAAATCCTCCATCAGAGTAAAAATCTCCAAAGAGTTAGCCTCAACCTTGGGCCTCATACAAGGCATGAAATAAAAACTTCCCTAGTCAAGAGTCAGCCACAACCTTAGGCTTCATACAAGGCACAAAATAGAGTCTCCCTAAGTAGAGTCAGCCACAATTATGGGCTTTGTACAGAACACCAAATAAAAATCCATCAAATAAATGCTCTCTAGCTAGAGTCAGCCACAATTCTGGGCTTTGTACAGAACACCATAACCTTTTGGTTTAAGTTAATCCCCAATGGAGTCATCTCCTAGAGTCAATAAAATCAATCAATCAAAAAGCCTCAAGCTTGGGCCTCATACAAGCCAGCTAAAGTCAAATCTTTTATACAGTAGATAGATGTAACTTATCTCTATAGAGAGATCTTTCTCCTATCTCACCACATTCAAACAAACAAACATTACATTTCATTTAAATTTTAATTAAGTCTCCCATTTAGGATTTTGAAAGGCATGAGCTGGCAGTAAAACCCAGACATGTGGTAACTTTCCCTAATTTGGATGAGCATTTTTCTTTCATTCAAGACGCAGTTGACTGGTATACTTGCACATACACAGGTAAGGTCCCCCTCTTGAATGAAATGAATTCAGTTATTCTGTCACTCTTTTAATGTTTGTGGTGGAATAGTAGAAATACCTCTATGTAAAGATGATTTCATGTCTCTTTACTATAAACAGAGATTTAATTCAAGCTTCAACCTTGAGCTTCAAGCAAGGCACAAAAAAATAATTAATTTCCCTAATTAGTTCTCCGAACTACAAAAAGCTCTGACTTCCATTTGGGATATGTAGGCATGAGGTTCACAAGGAAACTCAGCGAGCTAATAAAATACCAAAAATAGTCAGTCTATCTCTCTTCTTTTCAATTCAATTCAATCCTCTCTCCTAACACAAAGGAGAAACTTTCCCAATAATAAGCAACAAACACAAACACATTGACAGAGAGAAGGTTCTCGTAGAGTACTACGGATATGTAGGGTGCTTAAACTCTTCCCTATGTATAACCGAACCCCCGGACTCCAGAATTTCTAGTCTAGGTGAGTCCCCACACTTAGAAAACTCCTAGGGTTTATTTGAGATCTTTTTCCCCTCTCCTACTCGTAGGATAATTAAAAAGTTCGTGTGATATCGTAGGAAGAACTTAAACAAAATTCCTCCCGCCCCGGGCGCTTCCTCCTTCCAAATTTCGCGTGAAGGGTCCAGCGTGCCGTCCTCCCAAGTGAAACGGGGAGGTAAACAAAATGAATTGCCACACTCATCATCAGAATTACCTCCTTTAGAGCCCACTTCCTCACTAACATTGTCAACCATCTTCAGATCCTTTATCAACTTTTAAAACTTAAGCTTCCTTACTTCTTGTCATGATCTTTATCTTCAAATCTTCTTAAGCTGATTTAGAGCAAGAGCTCTATTGTTAATTGCTTCCGATTTGATCTTCACTTCTTCTTTCTCCCAAGAAGATTTAGAGCAATAGCTCAATGTTGATTACCTCTTGTGGTATGGTCTTCAATTGTCTGAGTAAGGCGATTAGAGCTCCAGTTCTTGAAATCAATTCCTTCTTGTAAGACCATCTTCTTCTTATCTACTTAACCAGATATGGAGCATGAGCTCTCATGTTGATAGCCTCTGATACATAGATCTTCATCTTATTCTTGAATACTGATCATAAAGCTTGTTACAGCTAATAACACATTTAATGATCATAAGTAAACATGAAACACTTCTTCGAGCAATAACTCAGTGAATTCAGCTTCTCAAGTCATTTAATGTGAACAATGTATGAGTTGATCAAGTATTAGGGAACTTCTGATAGCTCCAGTGGAGAATACTACTTAATAACAGATTTCTTCTTCTTCATCTTCTGAAATACTTCTTGTAGGAATGTGATGTGTATTATTTGATACATCATACACTTTGTGTAAGTTGCCTCTTGTGTAACTTCTGATGTGCCTACACACATTCTCTCTTTTTGTCTTTATACAGGCATATGATTGGTGTTTAACAACACTATAGCTTATTTTAGCACATACCGAGTACATGTTGCCTCTTGTATATCTTCTGACGCATGACATCATATTTCTTTTAAACTTTCATGCTCAGTTTCTCTATGCAGATTTTCTCTTATGATATTACTTGTTCTTCAATTTGTAGATGTATCCTGGATACAACCTTTGATGCTCATTCTAGATGCATACTCAGATACACACTAGAACGTATACCTTCAAGTCCGAAGTTTTGATCTATTTATAGAGCTTGGTATGTTACCGTTTGAATCTAGCCGTTCAGAATTGTTTGAATGTTGTCTTGAATGCTTCGTCTGGATTGAGCCTTTTGTGAGATGTGTTATTCTTTGGCAGAACCTTATCCTCAACATGATGATTATAGTTGATGGCGTGCTCCTTTGGATAAGTTTGTCTTTTCAATGCGCTGCATGTGGGTTGCTTCTTCTTTCAACCTTGGGAGTTGTTCCTTTTAAATGTTGCAACTGTTTTGCATGTGATGAAGCTACTAACGGCTCTCCCTTAGATTCTAAGATCTTTATATTTTAATTGTTATGTATGCTGAGCTGTAGATTCTTCATTGGTTTACAAGTGACTCTTTTGTTATTTGCTCTTTGAATCTCGCTGCCTTGTGTCTTCAGAACTTCTTGCTTAAGGACTTTTGATCTTTCTTCTTACATGATCTTCTGATGTTACCCAAAACTTCTTATAGTTGCGTGCTCTTTCTAAATGAGCTTGTTTTCCTTCTTTGTTTGTTTGCTTCTTTTATCCGGTGTCTTTAGGAGTTGATGTGTTCTGGATCAAAACATCTGATGAACGATGTTTAGCTTCTTCGATATTCTAGATGCATTTGTCGTATTCTTATTCTGATGAGTTCTGTATGAGATTTATAACATAATGTCTGCACACTAGATAAAACCATTAGTAATAAAATTGTTACTAACAAAATATATGTTTGTTATCATCAAAACCAGATTCTGAACATAGATTTTCAATCTTGTTCTAACACTATAAACATCATATATCAAAATAATTATGAGTATAAAATATGATTAAAATAATAATTAATTTTTATACTATAGAAGAAAACAAGAATTTATTATATCCAAAAAAAGTATAAGTCGTACCATTCTAGAATTGCGAAGAAAGAGGAAGAAAATTAAACAAAAAATAAATTAATAATCAATACAAAATATATAAATATTTTAACATAAGAATATGTATTACAATTTATAAAATTCAGATGCTCTAAATGATTGCAAGAGAAGTATATTTTAAGTTCTAAAATTGTTGTTTGTAGGAGCTGGGGTCGATTAGACTCTCATTCAAATTGTAAAACCTGCAAAATATAATAATTAAAACCAATATATAATATTACTATTATAATTAGAGTAATATTAAAATAAAAAGGAAAGTTAAAATATAAGAACATTAGTTTTTTTTACTATAGTTATGTATTTTGTATTTTTGTATTTATTATATGGATATGTAAATTTATATATTACGTAAAGTTATATTTTATATAGAGTATCTAATTGGAATATGAATGTAAGTATTTTATTGATTTTATATTCTTATAATTGAAATATGCATGTATATATTTGTGTTGATTTTATTAATTTATAATTAGAACAAAAATAGAAATATGAATTGTATGATTAATATTATTATTTATATTTTAGTTATGATACATAAAATTAATAATAATGATTAAGGCATTTATTACTATTTATTTATTTAATTAAAACTAATTTTGAAATAAAAAAAATTATTTGATAAACTAATTTTCAAAAACAGTTTTAAAGATAAAAATATATTTGTTAGTTAGAAAATTAAAAATTTATAATTTACTTATATAAAGGAAAAAATATTTTTAATATATTTCATAATTAAATTTTGAATTATATAAAATTGATATATGATTTAGTCACTAAATAAAATCGAGAAAAAATCTTTTAATTTTTATAAACTAAGTGTAGCGGTGAAATTGATGAGACTAGAGTCATAGGAAGACTTAGCTCATTTTAAACAGAGTCGCCACCGCGCTTTATTTTTTCCAAAAATGAATGGGTGAAAGAGCGAATAAAACTCACAGAAGTTTTTAAAATCCAAACTAATAAACTTATCAGAGTTCTGGAAATTGAGGGTTTGTTATACAAGGGGAAGGTTTTAAGCACCCCTCATATCCATGGTACTCCATGGGAACCTCTTTGTTTTTGTGTTATTATATTTTTTTTATAAATACTTTTTTTGTGAAAAACTTGTTTGAAATAGAGGGTGGGATTGGGAAGAGAAGTTTTTGAAAGTGAGCTCGATAAGATATCGCATCTTAGGCCTACATACCCCTTTAACAATAGGGAAGTCAGAGCTTTTGTCGTTCCTCATTTTTTAAAAGAAAAAAAAAGGGGGGGCCAAAGTGGCCAAAATCTTTTTGGGTGTGAGCTTTAAAATACTCACAAGTTTTTAAAAGAGGGTTAATCTTTAAAATACTTAACAAGTTTAAAAGAAGATTAAGCTTTAAAATACCTAATAAATTTAAAAGGTTAAACTTTAAAATACTTAACAATTTTGGAAAAGGAATTAGGCTTTAAATACCTAATAAGTTTTAAAAGGTTATGCTTTAAAATACTTAACAAATTTTAAAGCAAATCAAAGAAGGATCAAACTTTAAAATACAAGGTCAATGGGTTAAGAGAAGTTTGACCGGGAATAATTCTTCTCTTAATACCAAGGTTTAAAAAACAAAATCAATGGATCAAGAATAGTTTCACCAGGAATAATTCTATTCTCAATACCAAGGTTTCAAAACAAAATGGATTTGGTGACTGTCTTGAACGGTCATCAGCTGTTACTTTCTGCGTACTCCCTACATTCAATATTCAAGGAGATTTCAAAAGAAAAAAACGCCCGATAAGTCGAAATGGAAAATTCCATAAAAGAAAACAAAAAAGACTTAGGCAAAAATTAGGGCATCCCGATGGATCAAATTCAAAGGAATTGGCCCATGCAAAAATAAGGAACAACAAAAACAAAGGCGAAATACAAAGTACAATCTTGTGACTGCTAAATCATTGAAGCTTCTCATCTATGCTTGGATCTTTACAACTTTTTTCCTTTCTTCATCGATGCTTGGATCTTTACTAAGGCTTTCTGCTCAACATCGAAACTAAAACGATTCTCTTACAAGCAAAGCACATTCATTGGCTTAAGCGAATTTTTAGAATTTGGAGAACATCAAGGAGAAATGGTTGGGTTAAATAAATTTTGAGCCTTATATCCGTTGTTTCTTAAACCACGAACCAGGCCAAGTTACAACCTTCAAAAGTCCAGATTGAGGCAAGGTTAACTATGAAAGCATATTAAGCAGGATTTTGTTATACTGACTCCTAGGTTTATTAAAACTATTTCTAATCACTACGCTTCTTCAAACATTCATTTCTAATCATCCAGTCCTAATTCATAATAGACTTCGATTTCAAAACTTGCATTTGCATCGCATTGAAGTTACTTCTCGAAGGGTACAACATCATCTACGAAGATACACTTAGCATCGAGGAGATCTCGAAACTGGTTAGTCAAAGGCGATCATTTCTAATGAAGACTCTTGAATGGGGAAACCACGTCCAAGAGGGTTTTCCTAAACAGGGGTAAAATCTCGATGATGATAGGGGCATACAATAAAGGATCCTATTAACTAGGGGCATTCTTCCTAAGGTCCAATTGACTTGGGTCACGTCTCGAAGCAATCTCAATCAGGGGCATGTCAAACATGGGAAGAATTCAAACCAAAAGGATAGAACACTATGGATAACCCTCCATATCCTGGAAATCAAGGGCATACCCTTCAATCTAAACGTCGAAGCATATGACAAGGTGTCATACCCCAAATTTTGCCCGATCAAACCTACGTCTGTTAATCCATCAAGATTCAAAATTAAGAGTCATGGGGTTTGACATTTCTATTGTCAAACCCGCAGTTGAACTAAAACAAGGGCGTAATTAACAGATGTTTAGGATCCAAACGCTAGGCCCAATTATTACAAAGGCTTTATCATTTTGAGGGTATTCTGGGTTTTACTAATATTTGTTTCGATTATTATTATCATTACTAACTATTAACATTTAACATTATCGATTTTTATTATTAATGTTAATATTAATGGAATTTTTATTAGGTAGTAATAAGATTAAGTAGGTTTATTATTTTAATTAGGTTTTAGTAATTATATATATTAGGATAATGATAGTCTAATTAGAATTAGTTAATGTTGTATAGGATTATCATTTATTATTAGTTTCAATTTGCCTTGTTTTACTCATTTTAAATATATAAAAAATATATAAAAAAACAAGAGTAGCTCATGGGGCCTTGTGTGAACCACTTGGAGGCCCAAAATAACCAACCTTGAAGGCAAAACCGAGCCATTGGTATTGAAAAAGAAAGGAGGATCAAAATATAGCAAGATTAGATTGATTCCAAAATCAAAGATATTGACATCAATTAACAAGATTTGAAGGCAAATGTGTTGACCTAATGCATCCTCTATAAAGATAGAAGAATTGAAGACGTGAGAGGGGGTTCAGGGCTGGCCTTCAAACCCTTAACGAACAAAAAAACTGAAGAGAAAACCAATTTCGGTTTTGTGGTTATAGTGGTTCCCAAGTCGATTTAAAGATTCAAACGCATTCCTGGGATTATTCTGAAACAATTCCAATCAATACGAACTCTTCAAGCATCGAATATCATCACCATATCTCTCACGGTTCGCTTTGAAAAAACTTTAAGGTCGAATTCATACATACGTGTGTTTCTAATCTGGTTTGAGCATATATTAATGGTTAGAACGATGTTATGATGCTTTCGAGTCACTTTAATTTGGTTTTTGTTGCGTAAATGGGAATCTACCATGGCTAGGGTTTGAGGTCTCGATTTGGGGGTTCCTGTTAGGGGCGAAATTAGGACCAATGGAGACCACCATTAGATTCGGCGGCCAATTTATTGTCGATTCATGTTGCTATTTGAGATTTATCGGGTTCGTATATCAAGATTTGATGGCGCAAGGTTGTAGTGACATGATGGAACTGTAGGTAGAAGTCTGGGTTTCTTTTTAGACGTAAACGAGGAAACGAAGGGCGTGGCACAATCCTACACGTCCATTCAAATTTCCGCGCGTGTGTTTGGTTGGGTAATGATGCTTTCTATATTAATTAATTAAGGCGTATTAAAAACAAGAAGGAAGCATAGCTGGGTTGGCAAAAGGCATGAGCGAAAGTCTGAGGGAGGGGGTTTGATCCCTTGCCCTCTCTTATTTTTGTTATGAGATAACAACTTTCTTGATTCAGTGTGTGATGTATAAGGAGGTGCATCGTGCGACCTCAGGTCTAAGCCTCATGGATTCTCCTGTTCCAGATCTAACACACATTAATATGCAAGTCCATCATGGAGCTTCCCAGGTGCATAACACAACATCAGAGCCAGGTTCCTATACAATTTTTTTTATTAATAGTATTATTTATTTATTTATTTGTTTAACTATTTAAATTAAATAAATTGTGTTTAGTTTAATTAATTAATTATAATTAGGATTAGGGTAAATTAGGATTAGGCTAATATTTAGGATTATCCCGATTATCTTTCCGATTATTTTCTCGATTAATTCGAGTTAATTAATTTTAATTGTTATATTAAATCACAAAAACCCTAGAAAAGTCTATTAAGAAATTAGGGTTTGCCCAATCCCACTGCCATTTGGCAAAGATATTAATTCGATTAATTCTTGAATAATTCTCTCCTCGACCCGACTAAAGCTATTAGTCACATTAGACGAGAGATAAAAGAATAAAACATGAGATTAATTACAAAATTAAAACACATCTAATTTGCTGCCCGCGACGATCAAATCTATTGATCAGAGTAACCAGCAATCCCAATTAATCCATTAACTATAATGATCAAACCTATTGATCATCGCAACTAACAGTGACATATTAAACCAGGGTTGTACGCCCAAACATTCAAAACTCACTAAGCCACGACACTACGGAATTACATCCTTTTCAATCTGGCAAATCAAAATGCCTTTCAAATCACAACTTCCAAAACTATGACAGGCCATTCAAAAAGCCTTCAAACACTTTCATAATCAATTCAAAGGCGTACAACCTTGTGCCCGAACTACGTTGACTTTGATTCTCCCTAAGGAGATACGTAGGCACTTGGATAACCAAGGTGAGTCCCCTCCCTAAAATCTCAATTCACTTAAAATCTCAATTTTTCCCTTTTCCCTTCTTTAGCTATTATCCTAAATATTTTAGCCATAAGCCTTAACCTTAGATACAAACCTTAGGAAAGGGTTGAAGGTGCCTAACACCTTCCCTCGACCTGATTATAATAACTTACCCCGAATCTCTTAACTGCGTAGGGTTTCCTATTCGCCCTTCAGAATAGGTGGCAACTCTAAAAACATAATTTTCAGGGTAGGTTGCTACACAAGGTTATTTTCTGGGGCACTTCCCTCATAAGCATATTTTTCCACGAAAATATTGGGGCATTGGGTACCAAATCCATAAGACGCACAACAAAAGGAAAAGGCGTCTTCATGCTTTACAACCTTGTATCAATCTTTCTCCTAACTACAAAGTTCAAAAAACAGGTATTGGGGAATCGCACTAGCATCCAACAACCTTATAACATTAGCAAACTGTATACGCCTTGGTTATCAACAACCTATCATTGGGGCATCATGCAAATGCATATAAATCATGCATTACATACATTGGTTGATGCATTACACCATACCTTATTAGGTAGTCTTCTTTAAGACGTTATTTTCTAAGAACCTTTTCATATAGTCTTCTTTAAGACAATCATCGTCATTTCCAAGAACCTTTTTATGTAGCCTTCTTCAAGACATTTTTTCTAAGTACCTTTTCAGGTAGTCTTCTTCAAGACATTCTTTTTCTAAGTACCTTTTCAGGTGGTCTTCAAGACATTCTTTTTCTAAGTACCTTTCCATGTAGTCTTCTTTAAGACAATTTGTCACCCTTTTCAGGAACCTCTTCAGGTAGTCTTCTTTAAGACATTCTAAGAACCTTTTTAGGTGGCTTTTTCTAAGACATCCATTATCCTTTCCAAGAACCTTTTTAGGTAGTCTTTTTAAGACATTTTTCAGCCTTTTCAGGTAGTCTTCCTTAAGACATTCCTCATTCTTTGCTAAAAACCTTTTTAGGTAGTCTTCTTTAAGACAAATGTTCATATCCATACCGGAAACCTTTTCAGGTAGTCTTATAGAAGACATTATTTCGATCCACTCATTACATCAATCAACATATGCATGAGCATAATCATTATCCCATACATCAAAACATCCAAGTCATTACTCTGGTGCTAAACCACATTGTCCACCTGCTTTCCGGTAACCTTACCCATGCCAATAACCTTACTGAGTGTTATTTTCCAATCGCCTGATTGATGCTTTCTGGTAACCTTACCGATGATAGCAACCCTGCTGTTCATTTCACTCATAAAACAGATACATACGCATTAGCATATACATATCATCTAGCGCATTCACATACTACAAAAATCCCAGTTTCAACCCTCGTGTTGTGATAGGTGTGTTTTCTGACCCACGTGTCGTGAGTTTCCAACCCTCGTGTTGTGATAAGTGTGTTTTCCGACCCACGTGTCGTGAGTCTCCAACCATCGTGTTGTGATCGATCTGTTGTCGACCCACGTGTCGTGAGTTTCCAACCCTCGTGTTGTGATCAACCCAGTTTCCGACCCACGAGTCGTAAAACATTTGACATGCTATTGTCTCCGACCCACGAGTCGTAAAACATTTGACATGCTATTGTCTCCGACCCACGAGTCGTAAAACATTTGACATCCTATTGTCTCCGACCCACGAGTCGTAAAACATTTGACATGCTATTGTCTCCGACCCACGAGTCGTAAAACATTTGACATGCTATTGTCTCCGACCCAAGAGTCGTAAAACATTTGACATGCTATTGTCTCCGGCCCACGAGTCGTAAAACATTTGACATGCTATTGTCTCCGACCCACGAGTCGTAAAACATTTGACATGCTATTGTCTCCGACCCACGAGTCGTAAAACATTTGACATGCTATTGTCTCCGACCCACGAGTCGTAAAACATTTGACATGCTATTGTCTCCGACCCACGAGTCGTAAAACATTGGACATACTATTGTCTCCGACCTGCGAGTCGTAAGACATTTGACGTGTTATTTTCTCCGACCCTCGAGTCGTGAGTCTCCAAACAAGTGATAAGTTCCCAACTTTTATTCCCAATTTTGATGACAAGGAGGTGTTCTTCGCCACAAAACTTGTTTCCCAACTTCTATTCCCAATTTTGATGACAAGGAAGTGGTCCTCACCACAAAACTTGTTTCTCAACTCCTATTCCCAATTTTGATGACAAGGAGGTGGTTCTCACCACAAAACTTGTTTCCCAACTTCTATTCCGAATTTTTGATGACAAAGAGGTGGTCCTCACCACAAACTTGTTTCCCAACTACGTTTCCCAACTTTGATAGTAAGCAGGTATGGCTAACTGCGACGACATACTAGAACTATAGTAAGTGGGTCGTACCATCTACTATAAGCTTACTCCAACTACGTTAGTGAGTAGGTATGACTAACTGCGACGACTTACTAGAACGATAGTAAGTGGGTCATACCATCTACGATAAACTCACTCCAGCTATGATAGTAAACAGGTATGGCTAACTGCGACGACTTACTATAACTATAGTAAGTGGGTCATACCATCTACGATAAGCTTACTCCAACTACGATAGTAAGTGGGTACGTCCGACCGCAATGACTTACTAGAATTATAGTAAGTGGGCCCTACCATCTACGATAAACTTCCTCAAACTACGATAGTGAGTGGGTATACCAACCGCGACGACTTACTAGAACCATAGTAAGTGGGTTACCTACAAACTGCAAACCCTTGCTAGTACCATAGCAAGGTAAACTCCTTCTACACAACATTCATCACGTTAGTCCCTAGGCAGTGATCTCCTTCAAATCATCTTGCTTGTTAATACCACGTTAGTCCCCTGGAAGTGATATAAAGCTACGTCTCTTTGCAAATAGGGATTTATTTTCTCTCATCACAAGGTTTCTCAAATAGTTCTTCAATTCGGTTTATCACGTAAGTCCCTCGGCACTGATCTTTTTCAAAATTTCATCAATAACAAACAAGGTTCTATTTTTTCTTTTCTAAAGTTACTAACTTCAACTAACATAACTAACAATCATGCATCATTCAATTAACATACCTCATTCATACATAATGCATATACATACATGGCTCTCATTTATTTTGAGAAGCTCACTGCATCATACATTACATGCATCATAACATTGCATAAAATTCAAGTTGCCTTTTTAGGCTATGCTACAATCAAAGGATCTGGTTCCTTCCATAAAGTATTTGCTTCATATGCCAAAAAAGGTATTTACCTTGGGTGGCATCTTTAAGCCCATCTCCCGCAGGACATCCTTCCCAACAAGTGCAAATTTCAGGGCATTTCAGTATCCAATCATCTTCTACCTTTAGACCACGATAGGCAAACGTTCCTATCTGATTCTTCAGGTTTAAGAAGATTGAACAGGGGCAGATGTCATACCCCAAAATTTCCCCTCCTCTATGCATCTTCAATGGCTCAAGGTTCAAAGGCTTATTCAAGTCACTCTCTCCTAATCAAAGATCTCCAAAACTAGGGTTTTCATTTTTATCAAAGGATTGTGAATATTCAAGGCCTCAAATGGATCTCAAGGTCTCTCATATGTCTCAAGGCACCTCCATATCAAAAGTCAATCTTCTATTCCAAGGATTGCTCACTCAATGGCTCAAATGACCAATAATCGACTATGTTGACTTAAAAGTCAACTATAGTCAAAGTATAGTCAAAACTCCTGACTTTTTGTCAACATTAAGTATTTGAAGTGATATCCATCATTTGATCAAGGGTTGGTCATGATCCATTAATAAAAACTCAGAAATGAATAAATTTCAAAAGTTCAAATTAGGGTTTTTATAGGAAAAGTCAACTCAACTTTGACTGGTCATAACTTCCACGTGGAGTATCAGAAATTTCTCACCCAAAGCCTATTCTCAAGGAAATTTCATCCTATACAACTTTGATGTTGGGCCCAATATCAAGAAATGCACCATTTGGGATATATGAACAAAAAGATTACAGCTCCTTTTAAGAGTCAGTCGAAAGTCATCTTTTTCAAATGAAGCATACATGAACATGGAAAGCTCAATTGAGATGAAACAAAAGGCATCATTTAGGGGACAATTTAAGCTTCCTAAAATGACCAAGATCACTTTCGTATGATTAAAAATGAGAGAGATATGATTAGAAGAAGTTGGTTAAAATTCAAGAAATTCATAAAAGCCAAAATGATGAATCTTGAATTTGTGACTAAATGGGTCTAAGAGATGGATTGCAAACTTAACCATGGGCCTTATATTAAGTCCTAAAATAATTACTTCATTCTTTACAAAATTTATTTTTATTTATTTGAATTTTAATTCATTTAAATATTGATAAATCATATAAACTTAGAATAATTTGCTTTAAACCAAAGATTAATTTTTTTAAATCAAATTTAACTAACCAATATGTCAAATATATGGACCAAAATTATGGCAAGAGAGATTGGATCAAAATTAAAGCTAAAATAGAAAGTTTCCAATCAATTTTCAATCAAATATTCAACATGTTAATGATTGGATTTTATGCAAGCTTCCAACCCTAATCTAATTCATATATATACATACTACAAGGGCAGACACAAGGGGACGAAAATTGGAGCACAAGACATTAGGGTTCTTGGAGAGAAAATTTTCAAGAAAGCTAGGGCAAGTGTGATCATCGAGTGCAACTTCTCCCACTTAATTCTAAGTGTTGCATTATACTCCTGGAGGTTCTAGGATCGATTCTCGACCAGACTCAAGGCCCAGAACGTCGTATCCTCACTACCAAGAGTGTATCATCGTGGTGAATAAGGTTTGATCTATAGTCATAATTCATGCATTTTTTATTGATTCTATGTACATATACGTATTCCTGGTAATGTTTGAAGGGATCTTGATCCATTATTAACAAGCTGGGGCGTAAGAATGAAGAGCCACCATTGTTAGGGCTTTCAAACAAATATGTTCGGTTTCGCGTTTGTAAGCTTTTACAGGCCAAGAGAACATCACCAATGGATTCAAAGACCTTGAATTAAGGGGATAAGGTCCCCTTCATATTTTATTTGACGTGTTTTTGTGGTTTAAGAACTGACAGAAATTAGCCACCAAACAAAGTTGCAGAATTCGTAGCAAGACGGTAGCAGCGTGGTGGCTAAAATGTAGCTAATTATTTGGTTATTTGAAGAAGACGATGAAGGTCTTCTTGGACCACGCGTGCACTTTTGATTGGTTGGTCAACAGAATGTTATCTCCCTCCACATTTCATTGGTCACGCGTGCGCTATGGGGCCCTCACGTCAGACGATTCGTTGACTGGTTCTTTAGTTTCTTTTTACTGTATATCTTTTATTCCATGCATATTGTTTATGACTAATCATGCGCAGTACAATTGGTAAGGAATATCCTTGGCATTTGAGAAGGCAGAGGTTCGAGCCCCACGCAAGACGCCATATTTTTTGATAAAATGCATGTTACAGCCTGCCAACGAATTCTGCGCATCTCTCCCATACACGCCCATGATGTCCCTTCACACTCTAGCCGTTAGATCTTCAATTTCCTTGATCAACGTCCAGAAGGCTGCGGATGTACCATGGATGCTCAATAAACCAATGTACATGATCACTGCCAGGTTTTTTTTTTATATTTTATTATTCACCTTATTATATTAATTATTTAATTTAAAAGTTAATTAATTATGATTAATAAAATTGAGTTATTATATAATTAGGGAATAATTAATATTAGTACTTTTCCCCGATTATTTCGATCTGTCGATTTAATTTATTTAATCTGTTTTAACCATTAAAAAATCACAAAAAAAAACCTAGAGAGGCTTATTAAAGTATTAGGGTTCGCCCAATCCCATTGGCCATCTGGGCCAAAATATTAGGATTTTAATTGTTATTCGTTCCGACTGAATTAATCGGTCGCGATGGTTAATAATCTAATTATTTAATAATATAAATTAAAATAAAAATACATATTATTTTGCTAAATGGTTTTAACCAAATATATTGGTTACAATGATTAGCATTTCCCCTTTAAAAATTCGTTAGTATTTTTAATCAAAGCTATTGATTATGAGGGATAACGATAAAATCAATGATTAATTATTAAAATACCTCCATTTGATAAAAGTGATAATCGAATCAATCGATTAGAATTGCTAGCAATCCTTCATTCAATCCGTTAGCTATGGTGATCAAATCTATTGATCATCGCAACTAACGGTAACATATTAAAACCAGGGTTGTACGACAAATTCAAATACAATTAAAACACATTGAAATTCATCACTTTAATACTGCGATGTTTAAACTACGATAAGGTAATTCAAAATACCTTGCGAACATTCGCATTTCAAAAACTACGATAAGGTAACTCAAAATACCTTCAAACACCTCCATAATCAATTCTAAGGCGTACAACCCTGTGCCCGAACTACGCTGACTCTGATTCTCCCTAAGGAGATACGTAGGCACTTGGTAACAAGGCGAGTCTCCCTCCCTAAAATCTCAATTCTGCCCTTTTCACTTCTTTAGCTATTATCCTAAATATCTTAGCGACAAACCTTTGCCTTTAAACACAAAACCTTAGGAAAGGGTTGAGGGGGCCTAACACCTTCCCTCGACCTGATTATAATAATCTTACCCCGACCTCTTAACTGCGTAAGGTTTCCTATTCGCCTTGGTAGAATAGGTGGCGACTCTAAATCTTTAATTTTAGGGCAGGTTGCTACACCAGGGTCTTCCCAACAAACAGCTGTAAGCGGGGTAGATATCCATTATCTGAAAAGTGATTTCAAAATCATGAGGTCCGATGCGGATAGGAAGATCAATCTCTCTAATCACATTGTGCTTTGAATCGTCATAAGCTTTCACAACAATCCCATTCAGCCTTATAGTTGCCCCTTGATATAACAGTCTTTCTAAGGTGCTTCTAGGCATGACGTTCAAGGATGAACCAGTATCAACTAGCACATTCGTCAGGGTATCTTCTCCATATTTCATGGAGATGTGTACGGCATGATTGTGCTCCAGTCCTTCTGGGGGGAGTTCTTCTTTACTAAAGCTCAAAACATTGTTCAAGGGTTGCATCTTGTTCAATGTAGGCTTGCTTCAGAACTTTAACTAGTGCATTCCGGCGAGCTTTTGAGTGTACCAATAAGGCCAACAGGGATATCTTTGATTGTTTCTGAAGGAGTTGGTCAACCACCTTGTAGTCACTCTTCTTGATTAGGTTCAGGAATTCTTCTGCATCATCATCTTTGGTTTCAAAGAAGGGTTTAGGGATAACAGGCTCTTCCCTAGGCATATCCTTCTGAGGAGGAACTTGTACAGACAGATTACTTCTTGGCTTAGGAGGAATTGGTGCAAACAAACGACCGCTTCGAGTCATACAGCTTACATCAGCAATGTTCACAACATTTGACTCAGGTTCCTGATTAACTTCTTCTTCCCCTGTTATGATGGTAGCACCATATCTCCAAGGAACAGTAGTACTTGTGTTGTAAGGAAATGGATTTGGAATTTGAATTGTGAGAGGAATAGTAGCCATATTTTGACTATCATAAGATATCTCCACAATTTCGGGAACTGGGAACTCAGTAGTCACCATATTAATGTCATCATCTCTATTATAGGTAACGTGGAGAGTCCTCTCATCCAACATCTTCTGAATTTCTCTTCTGACTTGAAGGTAACCTCGAGGATTTACAGAACAAATTCTACAGGCATTATGATCATGTTGAAATAAAGCCAACCGACATAGCCTTATGTGCATTAGGACCAAGGGTTCTCTGATGAAACGAATATCCCATACTTGGTACCTCCCAGGGCATCCATGCACCATATTAACAGAATGAGCTTATTCACTTCTTCTCTTCCTTGATATACTAATGATTCCTCTTTCCAGTAACTTCTGAAGGTCATTGATCACAGTTTCACACCCTTGAACGGAGTTTGAGCAAACTGAACAAGCATTGTAATCGTGAGAAGGAAAACATTTAAGTCCACACAATACAATGTGCATCTGTACCAAAGATCAAGTTAATTCACGAACATCATGTAGGTATTCATAACCAGCTTGGGTCTGAATTGCATTGACAGTCCCATGGTTAGGCAGTGGACTATTTTGAACATTAGGATTAACATCCTTGAAGGTGAGCATATTGCCTCGGACCAGTTTCTGTACCTCACTCATGAGAGGGTAACAATTTTCCACAGCGTGACCAGGAGCATTCTTGTGGAAAACACAGTGAGCATCTTCCTTGTAACAGAATGGAGGATTAGCAGGAGGAGGTGGTGGATCCCTTAATTGAACCAAGTTCTTCTGTAACAACATAGGGAGAAGTTCTCTATAAGTCATCGGAATGGGATCAAAAATTGGATGTTTCCTTTGTTGATTTTGTTGAGGAGCCTGTTGTCGAGGCTGTTGAAGCTGAGGTCTCTGCATATTTTGTGGAGGAGCTTGGCTAACAATTGGATATACAGCATCAATCTGTTGTGCTTGGTACCATCTTTTCCTTCCTCTTAGTGTTTTCTATTTTCCTTGCGAGATAGCATTAGAAATTTGTTCTTTCTTCTTGACAAAGTTATCATCATACTTCTTCATACTTCTAGCTGAACTATTATTTTCGAATAAAAATCCCCTTTAGACACCCTTTTCTGGGAGTACTCCCCTATCCATCTTTTCAAGGAAAACAACAGGTGCGTTGACATCCTTTTCATGAAAGAATGATCTCAGAGTTTCTGTGAAGACCTTTTCCATCTCTTCTTCTTTCGCAGGAGGATTGACTTGGGCGGCCACCAAAGTTTCAACCAAAACAGTTATATGCTCTATCCTATCCTTCATAGTAGTTTCCTCATGAAGAAGTTCCAAGATCTCTACCTCAATGTCTGACGTCTTTCTGTGAGTGTTGTAGTGATGCAACAGTTCAATTTTTTGAGGAGAGAAGGAAGGAATAAGACTCTGACTCAGGAGTGAATGTGAATGTCATATGATACATGACATGCAAAAAACGCCCTTTAATTTTCAAAATATCTCAAAATATATTTCAAGGATTTATTTAGGAGTTTTATAAATGTAAACACTATATAGTAACTTGAAAAATAAATTTCATTAATAATAAAGGGACAAGGCATCCTTGGTACATATAAGGGTCATCGAGGGACAGCCAAGGGTCATCGAGGGTCATCGGAGTACCATTTTCTTTTGATAGCACACAAAGGGACAAGGGAGCCTTAAGGTATAAAAACTTTTCAAGGGTTACAAGATAGAAATAACAAAGAAAACTAGGAAATCTCAAAAGTAATCCTAAATAATCTCAGTGTGAATCATCATCTTGGTTCCCAAGAGAGATAACATCATTCCATACTTTGTCACAGAAATTCTTAGGATTTAACAATTGAAGATCCAAACTTTCATAACTATTCTATCTTTGGGCTCTTGAAAATGTACCTCTTGGTTTTTCTTCTTTCAAGTTCCATTCCTACAATGTTTACAAAACAAAAGGTTTCTTTTAATTCCTTGAAAGATATTATGTTTTTAGATGCATGGATAAATGAATGGAAACATAGTAAAAACATGGGCTTGAGGGTTAAAAATCGCGAGCATGGAGCCAAAGGTCTACCCATCCCAAAGGTGTGTACTATGGTTATTTTGTACCTGTAGATCAAGGTTCTATTGTTTCCCATACTCAAGCAGCCCAACTTGAGATTGTATACTCTGTATCAACATACTCATTCGAACAAAATCCAAGAGAACCTTGTCTGAGCGTAGCCTCGTGTAACAACTATTCTGAAAATGAATCAGACATAGTTTCCACACTACATCTTAATGGCCAAGATTGGTTAAGGGTTTCTAGGTCCCCAGCTTCTATATCCTAGTTGAATGCAACGATGTATTCCCAACCACATGGTCAACAAAGTTACTTCCAAATAGGCCTCCACTGAGCGATTGATCTCAAATTGACTTCTTTGGGACAACTCCCTCGAGATCAAAATGACTATACCAGTCTCCTATAATAAGTGTACACTCTAAATTTGGGTTAGGATTTGTCTCACCACAAGGGGCATGACTCCCTTTCCTAATACAACCTAATAAAATAACAAGTATACACATAAGAAAATAAAACAAAAAATAAAAGGTTATGTATAAAAACAAAGATAATAACAAAATATAATAATAAAAACAAAGATTGGGTCAACCCTTCCAAAGATGTACCAATAGTTTGATCAACATCCCCAGCAGAGTTGCCACTTTTCTATAGCGGTGAAATTGGTGAGACTAGAGTCATGGGAAGACTTAGCTCATTTTAAACAGAGTCGCACCGCGCTTTATTATTTCAAAAAATTTAATGAGTGAAAGAGCGAATAAAACCCACAGAAGTTTTTAAAATCAAAACTAATAAACTTATCAGAGTTTTAGCTACAGAGCGTTTATTACACAAGGGGAAGGTTTTAAGCATCCCTCATATCCATGGTACTCCATGGGAACCTCTTTGTTTTTGTAATATTATCTTTTGTTTATAAATACCTTTTTTGTGAAAAACCTATGTGAAAAACTTGTTTGAAATAGAGGGTGGGATGGGAAGAGATGTTTTTGAAAGTGATCTCGATAAGATATTGCATCTTAGGCCGACATACCCCTTTAACAATAGGGAAGTTAGAGCTTTTGTAGTTCCTCTTTTTTTTAAAAATAAAAAAGGGGGCCAAAGTGGCCAAAATCTTTTTGGGAGTAAGCTTTAAAATACTCACAAGTTTTTAAAGAGGGTTAAGCTTTAAAATACTTAACAAGTTTAAAAGAATATTAGGCTTTAAAACACCTAAGAAGTTTAAAAGGTTAAGCTTTAAACTTCTTAACAATTTTGGAAAAGGAGTTAGGCTTTAAAATACCTAATAAGTTTTAAAAGGTTAAGCTTTAAAATACTTAACAAATTTTAAAACAAATCAAAGAAGGACCAAGATTTAAAATACAAGGTCAATGGGTTAAGAGAAGTTTCACCGGGAATAATTCATCTCTTAACACCAAGGTTTAAAAAACAAGATCAATGGATCAAGAATAGTTTCATCGGGAATAATTCTATTCTCAATACCAAGGTTTCAAAACAAAAGGGGTTTGGTTAAGCTTTAAAAATACTAAACCATAAACACGTGAAAAGCTTTAAAATACTTAACACAAAAATAAAAGAATTTAAGTACCTTGACGATTTAGTCAATATCATTCTCATCCTTTTGGACAAAACAACAAACTTAAGCAATTTTCAATAAATACCTCAAGTGTGTAGGTGATATCATGTGGCACAAGCAAACAAACATGTGAGTATGATAATCAACAAAGATAATGGATATTTAAATCTAAACCCTTGGATTCAAATCATGTATGAATAATGAATGGTTAATGTGATTACTAAACATTGGGTTAGATAAAAATAATAATAGCAAGTACCAAATCACATGGATATAAAATCAACAAGTATGTACAAGACAAGGTTTAACATTTAAGTACAAAGCATGAATTAGAAAATCAACAATTATGTACAAAAACAAAGATTAATAATTAAGTATAAGACATGGATTAAAATCAAAAATTGTGTACAAAGATAGACATGGATAAACAAAGATCAACATGTTGCAAAAATTTTTATTAGGGTTTTAAACCTAAGGGATTTTGAAATTAGGGTTTTAGAAATTAGGGTTTTGAAACATACACCTAAACCTAATTAATTTTAATTTTCAAATACCAATTTCTTTAAGAGAAATGGTCTAAGGGTACATAGATAAGTGAAAGACACTCTAACCTAACCCTAAACAAATATTAACAAACATTCATAAAGTTCTATAAAAGAAACAATCAAAATAAAACAATTTTTAGTTTATTTTTTAAACATAAAAGAACATGTTTTTGATTAATTTTTAAATAATGATAAATAAAATATTATTGGGATTTTTTAACATGGTATTAAAATACACTAATTAAATAAACACACAAGAAAGTAAGGGATTAAAAATATTAATTATACTATTTTTAAGTGATTTTTGAAGTTTAATGAAAAACTAAAATAAATATGAGATAAAAAATAAGGAAATGTGGACAATGGGGTTTGAACCCATGACCTTTAGTTAGCAATTCAAAACATTAACCAACCCTGTTGCGCGCATGTAATGATTATAGGATGCAATCAGTTCAACATAACACTTAACTAACATTGAAAATATGAAAAAAATAAAATCCAAAAGGTCTGGGGCGAGGGGGATTCGAACCCCAGACCTAAGGGTCAAAGGCGCTTTTGTACAAGAGTGGGAACCAAGTGTGCTGAAACGATGTAGTCATTTAGCAAACACACACCATTCAGTATATTTTAAAAAATGCGCCAAGAATGAAGTTTGAAAAACTTCATCTTCTTCCTCGCGCCCTGAACACATCAACAACAACACCATGGCACAAATTCAAAAATTTAAGACACTAATATGCTCACAATTCAACCACGATCACAACCATATAATTAACATCCATTTAAATACATTCAAACATGAGATTTCTGGAAATTAGAGATGAACCCTAAAAATCATTTTTAAAATTAAACTCTTAATACTAACAATCAATGATCAGAACCTTAGGGCTATCAATCAACATGTAAAATAGATCATTTTGGTAACAAGAAACACATGAATTGAGCTCCTTTCATGGGAGCTCGAAGTTAAGTCACATACCTCTGAAAATGGTGTCGAGAAGAGTGATTGAGAGGACCTGGGAATGCCTCAAGTGTTCAGTTAGCTTCTATGGACCTCAGGGAAGCTTTTTCAATGCTCAAAAGTTCTTAAAAATGTCTGCAACTAAGAACACGATTTCACCTTGAACCTGAAAAATTTATGGTGAGTACACTATGAAAATGGTGTTACAGATCAAATGCAGATGTTTGGATAGCTTCTATATGATGTTTAGAAGCTATCTAAACCATAAAGCCTCAAAACGCACGAGTGGAATTGATTTTTGCAAGTTTGAGTTCAAGGGTTCTTTAATGGAGTTTTGAAATGGTGATTTCTGGTTCAAGGACTTTGGTAGGTGTTTGGATGTTATGGATAGTTTCTATATGTGATATAGAAGCTATGTGAAAGGTTATTTTAGTGGCTAAGTGTTTGGTTTGAGTTTTAGCTTGTGATGAGCTTAAAAGCTTTGAAAATAGAGTGCAAATGGAGTTTTTTGGTTTGGAAGTGTTTGAGAGGTTAAGGAAGGTATAAAAACCTTCTAATTGATGTTTATAAGTTGTCTAAACTATTGGTTGACACCCAGAAACTTTGGAACTCAGAATCACTATAAAAGTGCAAAGATGGAAAAATGGAGAATTTCAAGTGAGGTATGACTTGGAAAATTCTGGTGTAATTGATGCAATGAGCAACACCCTCTATTTATAGGTAAGAATTAAGGTTTGTGGGAGGGGAAAACTCATAATTTTGAAGCTCCCATGTGACTTCGTACCATGTTGCTTCTCTGTGAAGAAATGAGATTTTTGGTTTTCCATGGTGAAGTACAATGCTTTAGGCATGCTTGTAAGACTTTGATATGATCTTAGAGAGGTTGCTTGTTGCATTTGAAGTGATTTTGCTACAAAGGAAACACTGTAGTGGCTTAAGAGAAGAGTGGTTGTGATTAAAGTCACTTTACTAGAATGGAAGTGTTAACTTTGTGTCATTAATGGAATGATCAATTGGATAATGGCTTAAACACTTGCTTTATAGCTCAAAAGCAAGTGTAATCTTCTGATTATGGTGCTTTGAACAAGTTATATGGTCTGCAAGAAAGGAATCTTTCAAATTTGAACAAGTTTGGTTCATAACTTCTTCACTTTCTTCATATTCTTCTTCATTTTCAAGTGTTCATGGTGCCTTTTTGTCAAAATCATATCTCCATGATCAAGCCATGAAATTTCATGCTACTTAACTCTTTGGAAAGCTCTTTCTACATACTTCAATTCACTTGTTGAAAGTTTCTTCAAACTCTTTTTGGATCATTGAGAAAAATGGCCATAAAGTTAAGAAAAAATCCAAGTAAAACACTAGAAAAAATTTCTAAGTCTTTGAAAAATTATCTTCTTAATTCCATATCTCTCAAAATACTCATTTTTTGCAAAAAGTTCCAATGTGATAAGTTGTTTGTTTTGCCAAGATCTATAACTTTCATGTTGGTTGATTTTTGAGTGTGTAAGAAAAATCTGGAGATTCATTAATTAGGTCAAAATACACTTAAAAATCCTAATTTGACTTTTTGTTGACTTTTTGATTCTTGATGAATTATTTGAATTTTCCTTGATCAAATGTCTTCAATATCCATACGATGATGATTTGATCCTTAAAAGTCCATAATTGACTATTTTTCTCAAAAGTCAAGGGTAGACTTGCACAATTGACTTTTTTCATATGAACTGCAGCTTTGTGATTTCCAAATGAATCAAGCTCTCCTTTTCAAATGAATGATATGGATGGACTATAATGTTTATTTGGATTCCCTTGAATCATATTTTGAGTCTTGGAACCATCTCCTGATTAAAAGTCAACCCTCTAGTGAAATTAGGTCAAAAACCCTAATTGAAGCTTCAAGTGAACTTGAAGGTGATTGATCTTGCATTGACTCATCTTTGGACTTTGATTTTGATTGGAGAACCCTTTGAATCATAGAAGAATGTTGAATTTATTTGTGGGGCTCAAAACCCTAGTTTGCTCAATTTCTTCTTGATCAGTCTCCTGTCTTGGGACACAAGCAACAAACAATAATTTTTTTTGTATTTTTTGGTTAGAAAATGATAAATGCATGAGGATTATGATGACAATGATGATCCTAGTATTTAAGATATGGAGGGATCTCAATGGTCAAAAATTGGGGTGCAACACTAAGTGAAAGCTATTTTTTTATCATAGTTAGTTAAAAATAATAATTTTATATTTTTGATTTTATCTATGATTTATAAAAACTAATTAATTAAAAATATATATATAAATATGAATAATATAATAAATAATTTTATTTTTACATGATTTCTTTTATTTTAAATAGACACTCCAAGTGTATGACGAAAATATGATTATATTACTGTTTTTACATGTATTATAAATATATTTATTATTATTCTTTGTTATAAAGATAAGTCTATTTTTATAACATTATTTTAATGAATTTTTAGTGCAAAAAGCTAGAAATTGAAAAATGTTTTAATAAATTTATAATCTTACATTTTCCATTATTTTTATTATAAATTTATGAATAAGTAATATATATATATATATATATATATATATATATATATATATATATATATATATATATTAAGTTTAGATTTTTATTTGTTTTATTTTTATTTTATTAAATACCCTTAGCAAATATTTTTATAAGTTTTATTTAATTGATTTTATTAGTTGTAATTTTAATGAGGTTTTATTAATTGATAAAATTTTGTAGATTTTTGTAAAGATAACACATAAGTATGAGGTTATGTGAGGATGACACATAAATAAATGTTAGGGTTTTTTTGTCCAGAGTTGTTATCATGACAAAAAAAATTTAAATTTATATTAAGTAGATAATATTAAATTGGGAGTAAAATCATATATAACATGGACAATTTTCAATGTTATAATAAGTTTCATCAGTTATCAAACTGAGCTTTCCAATCTCATAAAAGGTTAATAAGACCACCAATATAACATACACTTTTTTCGATGTATTAACCGAACCACCAATATTTATGTCCACCTCCATAATACTCCATAACTCTTAACTTACTAATCCTATGTCAATAAACTTAAGGAGTTCTAGTAAAGGGTATTTAAGAATTTTATTAAATAGAAGGCACAAGATCTTTTCACAAGTAATTTAAGAATCATAAGTGGAGAGAACCCATTATTTTCTTCCCCTTAATTATAAAAAGAGAGGGATAGAGAGAGAGGATGCATTGAGAGGGATAGAGAGAGAGGATGCTTTGAGAAGAGGAGGGATTAAATAAATCTTTGGCTTGAAACTCATAGAGTCTATAATGTGAATATTGTCCATTCAAACCGTGATTTTTTTTTTAATATCCATATTTTATTAAAAAAAATTTAAAAATAATAAGTTTTTCAAAAAAATTACCAAAATGTCTTTTTTTTAAAAAAAAATATCACATTGTCGCTAGGGGGTGGCAACAACGCTAAGCCCACAATGCAGTCGCCATTGGACCTGGCGAAGACGTTTAACAATCAGGTGTTGTCGCCAGGGGTGTTGTCGTCACCCCCCTGGCGACAACAAACCCCCCCCCCCCCCCCCCCCCTTATTTTATTTTTTCAATTTTTTTATATTATTTTTTTACTTGTTTTTTTTTTTATTTTTTTAGTTTGGAAAAAGAATATCAATAAATTAAAAATTACCAAATACATTAGCCATTAATCATAATTAAAAAGGTACATTAAAATTAAAAACAACACAAAATACATTAACGATAATAATAATATTCCTATTGAGCGCCACGTGGACCATGGTACGATCCGCATTCAGGTTGTCTAATAGGTCGTGTAGAAGGGTCACGAGTTGGTAGTGCTCCCCTATTCCTGCGACGCCCCCCTCTATTTCGTTCATCTTGTGTTTGAGTCGACGACCCCTCAATGCATTCCGGGTCTACAAAATCTATGAGCCGTCCTTGACCTCTAGAATTCCCGCTATAGGAAAGGCGGGTACCCGCGGCGCCGTCAAAGCTTTGTCTAGGTGGGTTGAAATTTCTCCTAGTGGGTGCGGCCTGGAAGTTTGGATTTTGGAAGTTGGTGGTGGATTCGGTTTGGTTAGAATAGATTGGTTGTGGTGGTGTATTGAAGTTCAATGGTTGGTTGGGGTATTGTGATGTTGGTTGGTCGAATGTGTTGTATGGCGGGTATTCTTCTTGTATGCCTATGTCGGGGGTTAGTGGTGGTGATCTGGAAGAGCTCCCCACATGGAGTTCTTGGAAGTGTGATCTGGAAGAGCTCCCCACATGGAGTTCTTGGAAGTGTAGGTGGTGGGGTTGATTTTGTGGTTGAGTTTAGGATGGTTGTTGGTGGTGGTATTGTTGGGATTGTTATTGTTGTTGTTGGTAAATAGGTGTTTGTTGGTTTATTGGTTGGTGGTGGTAATTTTGTTGTTGTTATTGTTGTGTTGGGTAATTTTGTTGATGGTAATTTGGTGGTGGTTGATGATGTTGGAAATATGGTGGTGGTTGTTCTTGCTGATAAGGCACAATCCAAGGGTCGGGAGCATTTATCGGTCCCGCACGGGTCCTAAATCTCGTGAAATCCTATAAAAAACGATGAACCATAAGTATTTGAATGTTTGAAATTAGTAAATTTAATTTAAAAAATTAAGTGTTTAGACCATAAATAAATTGAATTTACTCAAACTTACATAATCGGCGATGTTTGCAATGGTTCCTCGATGCTCTTGACCCATTGTTAGGAGAGACATGTTTGTTGATGATGAAAACTAGTTGTTCTGATGAAAGTTTCTCTGATGATAGTTTTTTGGTGATGAAGAAAATGAACAAGTTTGGGAACCTATTTATAGCCAAAACGAAACACAATTAAAACACATAAATAAATGTGACAAGACAAGTGCATGCAATGGTTGAACACTTAACTCGAAGCAAGTCGCCACCCCCGTTGGCGACAACTCTTAAAAATCCATGTTGTCGCCACTCCCATTGGCGACAACTCTTAAAAATCAATGTTATCGCCACCCCCATTGGCGACAACTCTTAAAAATCAATGTTGTCGCCACCCCCATTGGTGACTGCCATAAATGCATAGGTGTGTAAGAGATTCCCTAGCCTGCCTGCATGCATGCTTGTGTAAGAGGTGGGGACGAGATTCCATTGTGGCATGCATTAGTCTTGTCACATTTATTTGTTTCAGACGATTATTGCATGTATTCTTGCATGTATGTTTGTGTAAGAGGTGGGGACGAGATTCCATTGTGGCAGACGAGGAGTTAAAAGAGGGTGACACGTTTCGTTCGAAGGATGATTGTATGTTAGCTATAAAAAACTGGCACTTAGCAAATTGTGTTGATTTTAAAGTTGATCGCTCAAATCCAGAGAGAGTCACTATTGTGTGCAGAAACCCGGAGTGTGGATACATGCTGAAGGCATCATTCAGAAAAAAATTTAATGCGTAGGTGATACGTTCGATTTCTCAAGGCCACACTTGCGTCAACACAAATATGGCGCAAGATCATCGGAAACTCATTCATGACATGATATGTCATACCATCATTCCTCTCGTCGAAACAGACCTATCATTGAAGGTGAAGACAATTATTTCCCATTGCGTTTCTGTGTTCAAGTACAGACCTTCGTACAAAAAGGCTTGGTTAGCGAAGCAGAAAGCAATTGAAAAAGTCTACGGAAACTGGGAGGAATCATTCCAACAACTTCCTCGCTACCTGGCTGCACTGCAATTGTATTCACCTGGGACTGTTACTATATTGGAGACACTGCCGGCACAATCCCAAGAAGGAACCCCTCTCAAAGGTAATGGAATCTTCCATAGACTGTTCTGGGCGTTTTGACCATGCATCATCGGTTTTGGTTTTTGCAAGCCGATTATTCAAATTGATGGAACCTGGTTGTATGGGAAATACAAGGGAACATTGCTGATGGCGGTCGCACAGGATGGAAACAGCAACATTTTTCCAATAGCCTTTGCTCTGGTAGAAGGAGAAACAGCTGCTGCTTGGAGTTTCTTTCTGAAGAATCTCCGAGCTAGAGTTGCTCCACAACCTAATCTTTGTTTGATTTCGGATAGGCACGCTTCTATTGACAGCGCATACAACAATCCGGCAAATAGTTGGCACAACCCCCCGTCTAAGCATGTCTACTGTATTAGGCATATAGCACAAAATTTTATGAGAGAGATCAAAGATAAATTTTTGAAGAACCACTTGGTGAAAGCGGGGTATACCTTAAACCAACCTGGATTTCAATACTACCGCCGAGAAATAGCGTTGACAAATCCAGATGCAGGGAGGTGGATTGACAGCATTGACAGAGCGAGATGGACTAGGTCATACGACGATGGGGCTAGGTGGGGCCACATGACTACAATTCTTGTGGAATCAATGAACGGGGTTTTTAAAGGCATACGAAACCTACCTGTAACTGCTTTGGTTAGTTCTACGTATTTTCGGATGGCAACTTTGTTCGTCACAAGAGGTAAGCGGTGGAATTCAGTGTTACAAACACAACAGGTATATAGGGATGTCTGCATGAAATATATACAACAAGAATCTGCCAAGGGTAACACTCATCGAGTGACAGAGTTCGACCGTCACGGCCACACCTTCAGTGTAAAAGAAACAATTGACCACAAGCAGGGGCTACCACGACAACAATATCGCGTCTCAATCCCAGATCGTTGGTGCGACTGTGGCCAATTTCAAGCATATCGCATGTGTAATACGATGAACCGACTTTAACGAAATGTGCGGATAGCAAGAGTCGCCACCGACTTTTATTTTATCCAATTGGAAAGGCAAAAAGAACAGGAAAGACCTTTGAAAGATTTTGAGTTCGGGGGGTAGGTTATACAAAGGGAAGGTGTAAGGCACCCTTTTCATCCATGGTTATCCATGGGCTCTTAATTGCTTAGCTCACTTGTTTGTTTGAATTGTTTGAAAAGTGTCGTGTGTGAATAGTAAAAAGGTTTCGTTAAGGACTTTAGCTTGTAAATAAGCGTAGCCTCGTTTTGAAATTCTTTTGGAATATGAGGTGTGAAAAGCATTTGATTTTTGAATTGATTGTGAGTAAGCAATTAAGAACTACCTACCCTAAGTTCGTCTTTCTTGTTCTTTAAGTCTTTCGTTTGAAAGGGTCTATCCATACCATGAGAGGGCAAGAAGTCTTTCAATTGGATGTGCGGGTCATCGAAGGGTCAGCGAGAATAATCGTTCGCCATAATACTGTCCCTACCATGAAGAGGGCAGGTAGTCTAAGGGAAGGATATAATATTCATTAGCCAACAGTAAGGACTCCTTAGCATTCGAAGGGACAATCACCATTTAATCGAGGGACAAGATCATACTTATCATAGGCGACTCGAAGGGACTATAATCTTTTATCGGAGGGACATGGTGATTTTGAATCGAAGGCAGCAAGCTAAGGTATCCCTATATCCGAGGGACTTGACTATTTTTTTGATTGAGAAGGCAGCGTAAGAGTGGTTACCTTAAAGGTGAGTGTATGCACCAATCACGTGAGTTCAGTTCGAACATTTATCTTTGCAATTTATGAGTTACGTTCAATTATTAGTTGTCACTCCCTATTTTACTAACCACGCAGTTAAATAACAGTTATATTGTGCGGAAATTAAAAGACAGAAAATAAACCTACAACTATTACAAGGCTTCGGGATTAAGGGGGTACATAACCAGAAATTGGGGAGTGCGGAAAGTAAATGCGGAAAATAAAAAGGTCCTAATTACTATTACATAAAAACCGAATAAATGACCTATACATGATTTCTAGAATTTTAAATGAACAACTTAAATAAATAAATAAATAAATGACATAATTAAATAAAAGCAGAATTTAGATAAGATTAAAAATTAAAACACACATGCGACAATCATAGAGTGGAGATGAGAAGAGAATCGCGAATTGAAAAAATTCAATTTGATTACAAAAGGCAAACCTAAACCCTAAAGGTTAATGGCTAAAAAAGAAACCTAAGGGTAAAAACCAAAGGGGGAGACCTAAGCCTTAAGTTTATAGACAACCCTTACATTACTGACAGTCACATGGTTTAAAAAGGCTAACAAACCTAAAATTATTTTTATTATTAAAAAACCTAAAATTAATTAAAATTACCCTAATTAAATAAAAGAAATTAATATTACAATTAATCTAAATTGACTAAATTAAATTAATTAACTAAATTAAATTAATAAAATTACATTAACTAATTAAATTAGATTAAAGGAAAAACCTAATCCTAATTTTCTAATGATTAAATTAATTTACAAAAAACAACCATTGTTTTAAAAGAAAAGGTTTTGATATAAAAAAAAGGAGAATAAACAAGTTATATAAATAAATATAAACAATTTAGAAAAACCTGGGCGATGGATCCTGTGTGGCGCAGTCTTGAGGTGCATGGTGGAGCCTTGTCTTCAACGCCATTGGATTTAATCTCCTGGAGATCCAACGTCAGATAGAGTAGGGTGTACCGTAAGCGCGTGAGAGAATTTATGCACTGGATCCGTTAGTAAAGAGATTTAAAAAAATACTTGCAAGAGACAGGTCTCGAACCCATGTCCTTGCATATAGGAATCCTGCAAACTCTCACCAACAAGCCAATGTTACTGCTCTGTTAATAAACCAACGAAAATGTAATATATTTAAAAATAAATACTTAATGGTAATTCAAACAGAGTCAAACGTGGGCCCTGCAGCTTAACGTGCAACCAATGAGGTGTGGAGAGAGGGTGTTGAATTTCTGACTGGCCAATTGCTGTGTGATACGCGTGAGGAGAGAAGGAAGGCGACTGACTGGCGAACCACAGCTTGCCACGCCGTTGGTCAAAGTATCTCTTGGTCCACGTGGTCATCTTCTACCTCCGCTCCTACGGATTCTGCTACAAATTTAGATACTGATTTACCTGCGGATTTTTCCGCAGGTTTTGTCTTCTTCGACCTATCAATTTGGAAACCTGCACAAAACACGATTAGTAAAAGGGGAATCCACCCAGTACACTTAATTAGGGGGCTGCGAATCTCGTGGCATGGTTTTCATGGCCTGAAAGTGGCTGGAAGTAGCGTTTTGGAGCTTTACAACTCGAATGCCCTAGCAATGGTGATGTCTCATACCTGCACCAAACCTTCGAAACGATGGCTCTAAACAGCCCCACACATGATTATTAACACATATATGCACATGAAATTCGTTTAAATAACATATATTGAGAGTTTGAGTTTCAAGAATGTGCAAAACCGTGAGTGTCTTGTATGGTGCCCTTCTACGTGTTCAAGGCTTGCATGATGGGTGAGATGAATCCCTGGAAACCCCAGGAGCGAGATAGAACAAGTGTGTCGTCCTGAAACCGGCTGTCAAGAGAGATACGATTTTTCTTGTTTCTTGAATAATTTACTTTTTAGAAACCCTAGTATTCTCTCTCCTTTTTTCATTTTTTCATGGTTGCAAGTGTTGGTGTTTATATATGTGATGAATTAGGGTTAGATATTTGGAAACAAACCCTATGATTGATGAGAAAATATTTGAGAAAATATTTGATTGGAAATATAATGCAATCTTTCTATTTTAGCTTCATTCTCTTTCCAATTTCTTTTTCCACGAATTTTTTGGATAAGTTTATACTTGATTTGGTCAATGAGGATTTCCCATGATTTTATTTGAATTGTTTTGGATTTTATTTGGTTTTATTTGATTTAATATTGCATTTATATGAATAAATCCAAATATAAATAAAATAAAACCATAAAATATAATCCAAATAGTCTTTGGGCTTATTTTGATCTTAAAATCACGTGGGTAAACCAAAACCATGGGCCCAATACTCAAAACATGAATTTTGTCAATTATAGTTTCAAGCACTTCTCAAATTTTTGCTCAACTTGTGCGATTCGTATCTTGCTCAATTTTTCACCCTTTTGAGTGTTATTGTATGTTTTAGAAACCTTGAAGAGTCCTCTAACCAATGCTTTTTGTCCCGTGTCAGAATAGTTTTCCATGCTCCTTGTGTGCTCTTTTGAAAAAGATGACTTCTGGTTGTCTTTTGAAAAGGACCTATAATGTTTTGATCCATATCTCTCAAATGAAGCATTTTGAGACTTGGCATGTGAGAGACAAAGTTGTAGAGAATTCAATTTCCTTCAATTTGAGATTTGGATGGAAAATTTCTGATGTTCTATGTGAAAGTTATGGCTGGTCAAAGTTCAGTTGACTTTCTCCTATGAAAACCCTAAATTAGAAACTTTTGAATTTGTTGATTTATGATCTTTTCTTGATGAACCATGATCAATCCTTGATCAAATGGTGAACGATACTTCATAATGAGGATGTTAACCAAAAATCAGAAGTTTTGAATGTGGTTTGACCCTAGTTTGACTTTTAGGTCAACCAGTCGATTATTGATTATTTGGGCCATTGAGTGAGCAATCTTTTGAATCAGAGCTTGAAACTTGGCATGAGTATCTTTGGAGGCATGTGGGATGCTATGAAGTCCATTTGAAACATCAGAAGTTGATTATACTTGGAGATAACAAAAACCCTGGTTGAAGGCTTGTTGCTTAGGAGACAGGTAAGTGAGCCTAATTCTGATATAGCCTTGAGAAATTGGAGATCATGTGAATCAAAAATACATTGACATTTGATGGGCAAATTTTGGGGTATGACATCTGCCCCTGTTCAATCTTCTTACACATGAGGATGTAGATTGGCATGTGTGCCTGTTGGAATCTGAAGGTAGAAGAGGATTGAACACTAGAATACCCAAGAATTAGCCCTAGCTGAAGTAGGGACTTTTGTCAGAGATGGGCTTGAAGATGCCATCCAGGTGTTTGGAAAATATGTATGATTGAGATGGGCTTAAAGATGCCATCCAGCTTGATATACATGAGAGTTAGAATACGTCGTACGTTAGACCGTATCTGAAGAACATACTTAGGATGGGTTGTGCGTTAGACCGGATCCATTGTGTCGATAGTTGTCAGAATACACCATACGTCAGGTTGTATCCTAGGAAGAGTCGTACGTTAGACTGGATCCTTTGTATTGAGAAGTACCAGAGTGAGCCCTACGTTAGGCTTTATCTGAGCTCAGATGTATTGAGAAGTAGTTGTTAAATGTTGATCGTGTCGTCACCGTTCGTGGTAAATAAATATTGGAAGGTCGATCGTGTCAGCACTGTTCGTAGTAGCTGAATTAGATCTTGGAAATATGATTGTGTCTACACCGTTCGTGATGATAGAATTAGATCCTTGTAAGTTGATCGTGTCAGCACCATTCGTAGTAACTGAATTAGATCTTGGAAAGATGATCATGTCTACACCGTTTGTGATGATAGAATTAGATCTTCGAGAGTTGACGGTGTCAGCACCGTTCGTAGTAACTGAATTAGACCAGAGATATGATCGTGTCTACACCGTTCGTGATGATAGAATTAGATCTTTGAGCGTTGATCGTGTCAGTACCGTTCGTAGTATCTGAATTAGACCAGAGATATGATCGTGTCTACACTGTTCGTGATGATAGAATTAGATCTTTAAGCGTTGACCGTGTCAGTACCGTTCGTAGTATCTGAATTAGATCTTGGGAGATGATCGTGTCTACACTATTCGTGATGATAGAATTAGATCTCTTGTCGTGTCAGCACCGTTCGTAGTAACTTAATTAGACTTTGGAGAAATTGATCGTGTCCACACCGTTCGTGATGATGGAATTAGATCTTTTGTCGTGTCAGCACCGTTCGTAGTAACTGAATTAGACTTTGAAAATGATCGTGTCCACACCGTTCGTGATGATGGAATTAGATCTCTTGAGAGTTGATCGTGTCAGTACCGTTCGTAGTAACTGAATTAGATCTTTGAAAATTGGAGATTTTGTTCATCTTCTGGTACTTGTATCCTGAAAAAGGTAAAGTTAATCTTTATGTAATGTCATCGTGCATGTTTTATGCGACGGTCTCTCAAAATAAATGAGAAGCTTTCGTGTTATGTATGAATTCATTATGAGGTAATGTATGCAATGTATGTTTATGACATATGATATGCGAATATGATTTATGTTGTCTTGATTGAGAAAATAAATCTCTATGTCCTTGTGATTTTGATGTTTGATCTTGTCTTTAAGATGCTCAGCTGGGGATTTATGATTTCTGCTTGGGGATGATCAGTAACTTGATGTATCCTGATTGGGGATTAGAGATATTAATAAACCATGTTGGAGAAGAGAAGAAGGTCGGGGAATCGACGGTGTCGAAGATGTGAACTCTATTGAGGAACTATGTCTTTTGTTGGACAAGAACATTTGAAGGAATTTTCTTAATGATTACTCTGTGGGGATATGATATTGTGAAACCGGATTTGTAGGAAGACATGGATGTCTTGAACGTTTCCCTCAGTATTATAGTAACTGCCATTCCTGGATTTATATTGATTAGGACATATTACTGAGTATTGATCAAGATGTCAAACTGGACTTTCATAGATTTGCCCCTGCTAGTAGGGACTTTGGAAAGATTCGCCTCGCGAAGAATTTGTGAGATGTGCACTATGGGCGACATGCCCCTAGTAATTAGTATGATGCCCCTAACTGATCGAGAACTAGTTTGAAGCCCACTTGGGAAGCATGCCTTTGATTGTTGACGCTTCTGAGGGATTCTCTGAATCTTGGCCTGATTGCCCCAGATTGACTGGTCAAAGCATGTCGTGCCCCTTGTATTCATTGACTTCTAATCAACTGGGTCAGTTATAAGAGATGTTTTCGTCTGTCGGGGCGATTTTTAGTCATTAGTCATACCCTGTGCAGATTCTTTCTGATGCTAACACTTGAAATTATGTAACAGAATATGTTTAATAATGAATTCATGAGATGCAATGCATATGTCCGTCTTGAGTTTTTGAAAAACATTAAAACAGGAGATGTAAAAACGCGATGTTTATAAAAACGTGATGTTTGTAAAAACAGGATATCAACTCAGTATTTTTGTAAACCTTAAGGAGTCAGGATATCTTTTGGTGACAATGTGCTTTCGAACTAACCATGCTTCAGTTAGGACTTTCAAGGGTTGTAACGTGGCTTGGTTCACGGTTTAAGAAACAAAGGATAAAGGCTCAAAGTTTATTTGTTCCCATCCCCATCTTCGTGATGTTCTTCGATCCTATGCCCAGTTAACTTTACATTTAAGTTCTAGCAGAATTTGAAGTCGTAATATTGAAATTTGATGATGGTTAGAGCACCGGAACTTTTATTTGGACAGACAGTCATTCTTCTTTGTAATTCTTTTTGCTTTTGTGACATTATTTTTGTCGAGGATTTGTACTGACCTCTTTTTGAATTTGTTATCCCTAAGTTTTACCTGAACTGTTTATTTTGAGATTACAGTCAGCGGGATGTTTTGATTTTTGATAAGTCTCCTTCATAGGTTTTGACTTGATGATTTTTCTTTTTGGTGGATATTGATTGTATGACTTACTGGTTACGGAAATCCATCATTATTCGTATAAACAATAGCTAGCACAACGGAGTTAGCTGAGTAACTACCCTGCCCCAGGTTGTGATTAAGGGTTTAATTTGTATGAGAAAGAAACTTCTACTTCTTAGGCTCAAAGGGGTTGGCGAGGGATTAACATCCTTATATCTCCACTGTTTAGGAATTGAAACAATGTCTGTACATCGTCAGCATAGTCCGTTCGAAAGCATATTGTATGAGGTTGCGGTATCGTTCTCGTCATCCTCCCTCAAAAGGCATACAACTTTAGCAGGAGTCGAGTATCACAAAACATATGCAAAGTAAAGACACAGTTTAAAATGAGTGATAGCGAAATAATTTATTCAAGACAAACATATGCAATGCACTGATGATGATTATTAAAACAGATAATGTCTATCATGAGTCAAATGTATAAACAAACAGAAAAGAAACTTGCAAATGAAAGTAGATCTAATAATCCAAAAGTTCGCCCGTCTAGACGTCAGTCATTCTTGTCATGACTAGGCATAGGAACAGTGATCATCCCAGGAGTTTTCAGGAGGGTTGAATTTGATTTCCCCGTCATCGATCAGATCTTGAATATTTATTCTTCAATGTCCACCAATTGTTTGTGTAATGTCCAGGACTGTTGGAATGGTACGTGCACCTCAAGTTGAGTTTATAGCCAGGAGTATAGGTGTTAGGATTCTTAGGAGGGTCCCTCAGAGTAATCAATTCGGTCTTCCCCAGATGCTGTTATGCTTGAGCCAAGGACATATTGATCTTGGTGAATTGACCCTTAGGTATGTCTGGCTCTCGTCGTTATTGTAGAACTAGTGTATGGATCAGAATTGTCCCCACGAATTGATTGCGTTTATTACGGCTCTTTTGATTGTGCACAACATCAGTTATATGAGGTTCCTCGGGTGAATTGAAATCAGTGATCTTGTCATCGATCCAATCTTGAATCCTATGCTTCAATGGTCCACAATCTTCGGTATCATGTCCAAGACTAATCGAATGATAAGCACGTCTTATATTGTACTTGTACCCTGGAGCATGATTGGCAAGACTTGAATATGGAGGCAAGAGGGTTATCATGTTCTGATTGAGCAGTTGTTGTAGAATTTGAGACAATGGCATGTGCAATGGAGTAAACTTTTCCGCATATACTGATCCTTTTTCTTCTGGATTAACAAGGTTATTCAGCTGGTCTTGCCCCTAGGCCAAGTTAAGGATCAAGGCTTGGAATTCGGAATTCTGAGCTTGGAGATTCTTAACTGATTGTTCGAGGTTCATAATGCTGAAATAAACAGCGAGGAGGTGAGAAACCTGTGGTAGAAACCTGTGATGCGATGTTATGAATGTAGATGCGATGTTTTCAAGGATCTTTAGAATTTTAGTTAGTAACATTAGAAAATGATTTTGTCACGTCTTTGTCTGAAGAATTCTGACTTTCGTTTTGGAACGTCCTCCTTTGAGAATCAAGCCCACCATATCCAGTGGGTCATAGCCTCTGATTCGGGATACTTTTGAATTTGAAGGTACACGGCTAGAGGAAAATAAATCCTCTTGGCCCTTGATAGGTACTGAGTCTCTGAATTGGAAGGTATGTGGCTAGAGGAAAATAAATCCTCTTGCCCCTTGATAGGAATTCAGTCCTTGATAAGAGCACCTGAAATTGTGCGCCCTAAATTCCTAAGATCCTTGAAAGGGTTAGTTAAATCATGTTATGCTTATGATGTCATGATGTCATGATGTTATGTGTCATACCCCAAAATTTGCCCATACTATTTCTCTTATCCAAGTTCAAATCAAGATGCAAAGCTCCAAGACACACTCTCCTAAATAAGGCTTAGAAATTAGGGTTTTGTTGTTCTAAGAAGAAATCAATGGATCAAAAGCTCCAAGGAATCCCACATGGTCTATGACACCCCATACTACCTCCATGACAAATTTCAGGTCTCAATTCAAAAGATTGATCACTCAATTGTTCAGAAAGTCAACAATCGACTAAATTGACCTAAAAGTCAACTGTGGTCAAAGTACAGTCAAATCTCCTGATTTTTTTGGACAAAATCCTCATATTGAACTATCATTCACCATTTGATCAAGAATTGATCATGGTTCATTAAGGAAAGATCAGAAATCAACAATTCCAAAAGTTTCTAAATTAGGGTTTTCATAGGAGAAAGTCAACTGAACTTTGACCAGCCATAAATTTCACATGGAACATCAGAAATTTCCCATTCAAATCTCATTTTGAAGGAAATTGAATTCTCTACAATTTTGTCTCTCACAAGCCAAGGCCAGAAATGCACCATTTGGGAGATATAGGCCCAAATATTACAGGTCCTCCAAAAGGTCGACAAAAAGTCATCTTTTTCAAAAGCTCATAACTTGAACTTGGTAAACTCAATTGAGATGAAACCAAAAGGAGGCTTTAAAGGACATCTTGATCTTTCTAAAATGGTCAAGAACATATTCATATGAGAAAAATTGAAGGAGATACAAGGCTTAGAAGTTGGTCAATTCTCAAGAGAAACACAACCCTAATTGCACAAATTGATGTTTTTGGACTAATGAGCCTAAAAGGTGCATTCCAAACGTTTCCATGGGCTTTATGGGTGTTCCTAAATTAATTATTTTATTTTTATAGTATTTATTTTATTTATTTGAATTTTAAATTCATTTAAATATTAGTAAATCATATAAAGATGAAATAATTAGTTTTAAATTAAAGATTTGATTTTATAATCAAATCCAATCATCCAAGTATTCCATAATAGGTGCAAATTTCGTGGCAAAGTGAATAGGAAAGAGATTGATACTAAAATAGCAATTTTTCAATCTATTTTCAATCAAATTTCACACCATCAAAAGACTTGATCTTTATTTGATTCCCTCAACACTTATTAACCCTAATAGAACCTCTATATATATGTCAAAAAGACTGGGCAAAAAGGGTCACGCATGCTTGCCTCCGAATAAGTTCCAAAGCTCTCAAAAATCTTCGAAACTAGGGCATACGAAAATTCTTGGTTCCAAGCCAATTCAAGAACAGAAAAACGTCCCATTCATCTTGTACAAGGATATAAGATAGTTCCAGGTAATTTTTTTACTAGTACCATGTCTGAAACTACCATGCTATATTCATCACGTTCATGCATTTTTTTGAAACTTTCGTATCTCATGATTCAATCGATTTCAATGCCTACTAACCATGTAGTTGAGGTCGTGGTGATGTTTAGAATCATTCAGGGCCACCGTTCGTAAGGTTTGAGGTCCTAACTGCATGACGCCATGGCTAGGGTTCTTGGAAGCAAAGCTTTCGTTTTAATTTCTACACTTGTTATTTGATCAAAACGATGCCTTTATTGAACTCCCAGCCCTTGATTTAGTGGGTCTGGGTCGCTCTTGTTCGTTCTTGTTTCGTTTTTTGCAGGTATGGGAATTTCAGAATTTCGCCATGGAAAACGGAAGCAAAATCCGCAGCAAACACTGAAGCAAAATCCGCAGCTAATAGTGGATAGTATTTGAAGAAGATGATGAATAGTGGGACCCCGTGTGTGGCTCACTCTTATTCGTTGGTCAAAACGTTTATTCTCTCTCTCATATTCCCAACGCGCGTGGGGTCATGTGAATGGTCGGTCAACCTTGTTTGAATTCTCTCTCTATTTTTATTGGCCGATGCAGCAACTAGTGGGACCCGCCTGACTTCCCTTTTGACTTTCCCTATTATGAAACGTTTTTATATATATTATATTGGATGCATTATATAATCAACTAATGAATGCAGCGTGTTTGGTCATTTGCATGAGTGCTGGAACCTAAAGGTCTTGCATTCGAACCTGGTGTCCAGCAATTATTTTACCATTTTATTTGTTCATATTTTCCCATAGATCACGCGTAGCAAGTCCAGGCGTGACCATCATGCAACCTCATTCATTCATCGTCAGATCACACTAAATACTGATCCGACGCCTCACAGCACGCAACCTCACCATAGACCCTCATGGAGCAGCCATGAAGGATCAGAGCTAAGTGCCTCAAAATTTTTTATTATTTATTTGTTTTGTTTTATTATTTAGTTTTCTACCTTTTGCTTTTTAATAAAAATATATATTTTAACTATTTCTTTTAAATTTCAACTTCCTTTCTTTTTTTTATATACATAAAAATGTTTTTTTTAACTAATTTAATTTAAATTAATAATTTTAAATAAGGTTAGATTTATAATTAGTTTCTTTATTATTATTATTATTATTATTAAATTAATTATTTTTATGCCTTAAACCCTGATTTTAGCGTGATAAATAATCACTGTTTTCTTTTGTGCAAATTTTCAAGGTTACCCCCAGTATCCTCCGACTATGCGCCATGGCAATCAAAAAGATAAGTTCTAATCCTTTTCTTATTTTATTTTAATTTTTGCCCTATAAGTTTAAATTAAGGTTTATTTTCAATTTAAAAGAACTGTCCATACACTCACTTCCTCTTTTGCCTATTTGTGTCTATTTTTTAGGGTTAACCCCGAGGCTACCTCCGACTACCAACCATATCAGATCAAATCAAAAGCTAAGTCTTTTCCATATTTTTATTTTATTATTGCCTCTTGTTAATTAGGGTTAGCCTTAATTGCCTATGAATTGATAATACACTCACTGCCCTTTGGTTTCGATTTTTCCCACTTTTTCAGGGTTTGCCAACCGCCAAAGCTTAATAGTGGGTAACCTTAAATTAAACCTCTTTTACTTTTCTGTTTAATTATTACTTATGTCAAACCCGCTGGTTTCATTCTCCCTTTCCCCCCACTGGTTTCTTTTTCCCCTTCCCCATATTGCTTTAATTGTATTGTTTATATGTTTGTGTGGCTAGTAATCTTAGGGAGTGCAAGCCTGTTAATCAATTTAGAACAACTAATTATAAGATAAGATATTGAATTAATCACGTGATTGCTGCACCCACGCACGCTTTTTGGGGTTGGTAACCCCTCTTGTTGCCTGTTGCCTTGTTGCCTTGTGTTTTTTGCAAAATAGCCATGTCCCTCGAATACGAGGATACCTCAGCCATGTTGCCTCAATTAAGATCATGGGTCCCTAATGATGCTGCCTTCGATACACTAAACATGATCTCGACCCCCGGAAGTTGCCTACGAAAGGCTGAGGTATCCTCTGGTTGCCTACGAAAGGCTATTCTGATCCTTCCCTTAGACTACCTGCCTCTCTATGGCATGGGACAGTCTTATGGCGAACGATATTGCAACGACCCTTCAAACTCCAAATGAAAGGCTTTCTGCCCTCTTATGGCATGGATAGACCCATTCACCCTGAAAGGCTAAAAGAACTGATTTTCTACATTATTAAGGTAATTGCCTCTAATTGCCTTGCTCTGGCTAAAAAACATTTTCATATTCTTTCTCATAAACCTTCAAGATGGCTACGCTCATTTACGAGCTAAAGTCCATATTCACTTCTTCTACATTTCTGAACGAAAAAGAGCAAAGCAATTATGAGCCCATCGAAAACCATGGATGCAAAGGGTGCCTTACACCTTCCCTTTGCATAATTACCCCCCGAACTCAGTTTTCTTTAAAAAGGTTTTTTCTGCTCTTTTAGCCTTTCTAATATTTGGATAAAATAAAAGTCGGTGGCGACTCTTGCTTACCGCGACATTCCGATAAAAGTCAGTTCATCGTATTACAGAACTGGCGACTCTGCTGGGGATTTATGATTAAAATAGGGGTTACCTTAAAAGTTTAGGAATCACTTAAATGTTTTCTACTGTTTGCTTTGCTTGCTTTATTTTTTCAGGGCTATTTCGGGAATAACTAAAGCACGAATCCTATACTCGGATTCAAGAACACTTAAGATTAGGACTGGCATAGTCATGGCGACCTCTTTCACATATGTGGGAGATGAGTCAATATGAAGTTCACACTTGAGTTAGGACTCCATAGCATATGCACACCTTTCTCAAATGAGGGGGTCTATGTATGTGTCTACGGGTGCGCCGGAGCTCAAGGACCTTTAGTTACCCTTAACCCATCCTGTGTAACATCCCAATTTTTATTAATATTTTTATTAATTATATTAGTAATTATATTATTTGATGTTTTTAATAATTGCTTATTTATTTAGTTATTATGTGATATAATAATTATTTGAAATATTTAATTGTATGTGTGTTTGTGTTAGTGTTATTTGGGTTTATTAAGTTGTATGAGAGATATAGCTAAATGGGCCTAAGTGATAGATTGGTGGGTTAAGCCCAATTTACATAAGTGATATAGTAAGAGAAGGTTAGGGTTTTAGAGGTTACTATTTTCATTTGTGGGAAAAGATAGGAAGAAGAGAAAAGAGGCAAAAGGGAAGAGAACAATGGTGGAAGAGAAAAGGTAGAAGAACTCTCATTTTCGCAGCTATGTTTCAGCAAAGAGTCGCCTTAGCAAAATGGACGTATCTCTCAATCCAACCGTTGGATCGTTGCGGTACTTGGATACAACGTTCCTGACCCATAGAGGTAAGTTCTGACCGGAGCGATTTTGATTTTGAGGATTTTAAGTTAGTCTGATAAGCTGATTCCCGAACTGGTTTTTAGGTGTGTCTCCTAGTGAAGTTAGAAAGGATTTCTTTTGGAGAAAAGCTTAGAGTTATGGTGAAAGAGTCCATATTTACCAAGGTAAGGGTGGGGTTCTTTCATGCTAAAGGGTTGTATGATAGTATGTTATAGTGGGTTTAATTCTATACTTTGATATCCATGTTCTTCTATGTTGCAATTTTGGGTATTTGATGATTTGTTGGAATGTGATGATATAAATGTGATAAGTTGTGTGCAATTGATAATCTATGTGTATTAGATTGTTATGTTTGTTGTGAGTAAACCATTGATAGTGAAATAATGGGTTTTGTTATAGAATTGGAAAATAATGGAATAGAAATATAATAGTTGAATTGAAATTAATATAGTTTAATTATTAATTGGATAGTTAAATTATTAGTTGAATTGATTCCAATAAGTCTATGTGATTGGAATATACTTAGACTTGGACCAATTATTCGGTTTATCGGTAAATTACGGTATTTTGAGAAATTGTTTGTAATTGTGTTTTGGCTTGAATATGTATGTTGAGAAATATATATTGTCATGCCAATGATGTTGTTTTGATATTGATTCTTTATGGTTAGTTGGTTAGCATTAATTCTAATGATTAATAGCTTGATGTTGAAAATGTGTGTTCATGTATAATTGACAAAAATGAGAATTAACATGAGATAGTATGATTACTAGTGTTAATTGGATTTTGTGAATCGTAATTGATTAATTGGCCTCTCATATGTGAATGATGTGTGTGTGTTGTGAATGTTGTGTACAATTGGTGGATAATTCATAGAGTTGAATTATTGTGATATGTGGAAAGTTAAGATGGTAGAGATGATCTTAATTGCATATATTTGTGAGATTGTACATACATTCATATCATAGTGTGCCTTGAAACATAGGTGGAATTGCTTTGAAACACAAGCGTGGCTTGGATTCTAGAGTGAATCGGAAAGCGGTAAACTATATGTTTACATTTGGTGGCTTTGGTCTTGTCCGGATCTGAAGCGTGGCTAGATTCTATATGAATCGGAAGCGGTGGAACTTTGGGTCCATATTGGGTACCACATGCATAGAGTCACATGTCTTGCATTGAGTTACATTGGAGTTATGTGATGTTTGAATATATGTAATTATGTGATTAGGTGATTGTTATGTGTACATGAGATGTGATAATTAAATTTGGTGATGTTTGATACATGATTTTGGTGATATATGTAAATGAAACGTATATGATGAGAATGCTAATATATATATATATATATATATATATATATATATATATATATGTGTGTGTGTGTGTGTGTGTGTGTATTAATGATATATGTATATATGTGGAATATATGAATCATGTTTTGCCATTGTTGATAGTTGTATTAATTTACGTTGCGATTATGAAGTATATGTTATTATGTGCTTGAATGACATACTTGTAAACTTGAATACATTGTTATAGTTGATAGTTAACATTATTGTTGTGATGCATATTTCTTATATTGCGAAGTGGTGAATTGTGTATAATTTTATCTTTGCTATATGTATTATCATACTTTCCTTTATAATGTTTGATATCTCACCCCTTCTGCTGATGTTTCCCCTACCATGGGAAATGGGCAGGTACTCAAGTATAACTATGGAAGTTTGTAGGTTCATCGTATCTAGTTGGTGTGTCGCTCTGATACGTAGCACTCGGGGGGTTGTCTATATTGTTGTTTCTATGTTGTTCATGTTTTAGTTGTTGAGTTCCAAATTGGATATTGAGAAGTACTATGATGTTTGAATTTGTTTCCGATTAAATAAGATGATTTGTTTAAAAAGCTGAATGTTATGATTCTGCTGCATATTAAAATGAAGTTGGTTTGTCTAAGAGCTGTTATAAGTTGTTTTGTGCTTATCTGAGATTAAAGTGCTATGTATCTGTTTATGAGTTGTTAATATGAAGTAAATGTGATATCCCAAATACTTGTTGATAGTTTTTAAAATACTCTGATTTCACGCATGATATTTTCGGGTAGAATTTGGGGTGTTACATTAGTGGTATCAGAGCAGGTCGGTCCGTCCGGCCAAGTTGTCGAGTCAGTTGAGTTGTGTGACAGTTGAATGATGTTAGTGTTTTATTCCTTAGTACGCGACATGTGTGTGAAACACTGTTGGTACTTGTCCGTTTTGTTGCAGGGTTAGTTTGAGCGAAGTAGGGAAGAAGCTGTGCTTCTTGGATATGTTTCAGTTGTAAGTTATTGGTGCAATATATTTCTTAAGGAGACAGAGCAAGCAATGTAGAAGTTTGTTGGTTTCCGAATTCGTAGGTAACATGGATTTAAGATTTTAGTTGTTTAACAAGTCGGAACGTCTTGGAATAAGGACAATTGTTATAAGATGGAATATAGGAAGTCGTCATATTCAGCATTATTGGTGGACTGTAAAGTTATCAGTTTAAGTAACCGTTGCGTAGGATGTTGACGTAAGAATAATTATTAAGCGACGAATTACGGTAGACCTTGTCAAAGGATCCTTGGCAAGAGATTGGAAAAGTTGTCGAAGTTGTTGGAACGTTCAAGTTGGAGTTAGAAATGCGAAGGGACGAGTATGATTCCAAGAATAAAAAGTGTTGATAGTTGTGTAAAGGAATTATGTTCTAATGTTATCACAAGGTGTGTGTTAGCATGTTCAGATGATTTTGGGAGTTAATGAAGTATGGTACTTTTGGTGACGTAAAGGATTCTATTGAAGTTAAGTAACGATGGTTTACGCTACCATTATGGTTGTCGGCTATCTATTGACAAATTGAGGAACTGATCACCCTTAATCTCTTGTTGATAGTAGACGGAATCGTATTGGAATGAGATAGACTTGTCTTACCAGCTTGATAATATTGGAAGTGAATGAGTTTGTACAAGATGGTGCGATGTTGTTTAGGTTGCTTGCAACTTTGGATGTTCATGAGGAAAGAACAATTGAGGAATTGTCGATAGTTGGCGCATTTGCATAAGTGTTTCCTGAAGATGTAAGTGATTTACCGCCAGAATGAAAAGTTGAGTTTTCGATCGATTTAGTTCCTGGAACTAGTCCTATATCGATGGCTTCATATTGGATGCCTGCTTCTGATGTTGAAAGATTTGAAGAGTCAATTTGAATATTTGTTTGAGGAGAGGTTAAGAAGAAGGAAGGTTTTGCAAGGCTTTATGTTGAAACAAAAAGAACAAGTTGTAGCTTATGCTCCAAAGCAACTTAAGATTCATGAGAGAAATTATTTGACGCAAGATTTTGAGTTGGCCGCCGTTGTTTTTGTTTTAAAACTTTGAAGGCAAAACTTATTTGGATCGAGATTCGATGTGTATAGTGACTACAAGAGTTTGAAGTATTTGCTTGATCAGAAAGAGTTGAATATGAGACAGAGAAGGTGGTTGGAATTCTTGAAGGACTAGGATTTTGCTTTGAATTATCATCCGGGAAAAGCGAACGTTGTAGCCAATGCATTGAGAAGGAAATAATTGCATATGTCTATGTTGATGATTCAAGAATTGGAATTGTTGGAATAATTTCGAGATTTGAGTTTGGTATGTTGAAGCTTACTTGTGGTATTCTTGATGAGATTAGAGAAGGTCAGAAATCGGATTTGAAATTGGTTGACAAGATGAAATTGATTGATTGAGGATAAGGTGATAATTTTTGGATTGACGAGAACGGTGTCATGAGATGTCGTGATTGAATTTGTATTCCAGATGTTTCGGATTTGAAAAAGAGAATTTTTGGGATGAAGGGCATCAAAGTGGTTGAGTAATTATCCTGGTGCTACTAAGATGTATCAAGACTTGAGAAAGTTATTTTGTGGCGAGGTATGAAGAATGATATTGCGGAATTTGTGTATTCGTGTTTGACTTGTTAGAAGTCAAAGATTGAACATCAGAAACCGTCTGGTTTGATGCAACCCTTGTCCATTCCTGAGTGGAAGTGGGATAGCATTTCTATGGATTTTGTTTTGGGTTTGTCGAGGACATCGAGTAATTGTGAGGCAATTTGGGTCATTGTAGATGGATTGACAAATTTTCTCACTCTATTCCGATAAACATGGATTATCCGATGGAGAGACTTGCAAAGTTGTATTTTGAAAAAAATTGTGAGTTGGCATGGTATTTCGTCGAGTGTTGTTTCTGATAGAGATCTGAAGTTTACTTCTAGATTTTGGAAAGTTTTGCAGAGTGCTTTGATTATTAAGTTGTGTTTGAGTTCTGTTTATCATCCGCAAGCTGATGGTCAAATGGAGAAGACAATTTAGTAGCTTGAGGATCTTTTGAGATCTTGTATTTTGAAGCTTTGTATGGTCAAAGTTGTGGAACGTCTTGTGTTCGTGTGAGTCTGGAGAGAGTAAGTGTAGTTTTGGCGATGAGTTGGTTGTGTCGATTGTATTTTCGAGGACGAAAATATTCTAAGTGGGGGAGAGTTGTAACATCCCAATTTTTATTAATATTTTTATTAATTATATTAGTAATTATATTATTTGATGTTTTTAATAATTGCTTATTTATTTAGTTATTATGTGATATAATAATTATTTGAAATATTTAATTGTATGTGTGTTTGTGTTAGTGTTATTTGGGTTTATTAAGTTGTATGAGAGATATAGCTAAATGGGCATAAGTGATAGATTGGTGGGTTAAGCCCAATTTACATAAGTGATATAGTAAGAGAAGGTTAGGGTTTTAGAGGTTACTATTTTCATTTGTGGGAAAAGATAGGAAGAAGAGAAAAGAGGCAAAAGGGAAGAGAACAATGGTGGAAGAGAAAAGGTAGAAGAACTCTCATTTTCGCAGCTATGTTTCAGCAAAGAGTCGCCTTAGCAAAACGGACGTATCTCTCAATCCAACCGTTGGATCGTTGCGGTACTTGGATACAACGTTCCTGACCCATAGAGGTAAGTTCTGACCGGAGCGATTTTGATTTTGAGGATTTTAAGTTAGTCTGATAAGCTGATTCCCGAACTGGTTTTTAGGTGTGTCTCCTAGTGAAGTTAGAAAGGATTTCTTTTGGAGAAAAGCTTAGAGTTATGGTGAAAGAGTCCATATTTACCAAGGTAAGGGTGGGGTTCTTTCATGCTAAAGGGTTGTATGATAGTATGTTATAGTGGGTTTAATTCTATACTTTGATATCCATGTTCTTCTATGTTGCAATTTTGGGTATTTGATGATTTGTTGGAATGTGATGATATAAATGTGATAAGTTGTGTGCAATTGATAATCTATGTGTATTAGATTGTTATGTTTGTTGTGAGTAAACCATTGATAGTGAAATAATGGGTTTTGTTATAGAATTGGAAAATAATGGAATAGAAATATAATAGTTGAATTGAAATTAATATAGTTTAATTATTAATTGGATAGTTAAATTATTAGTTGAATTGATTCCAATAAGTCTATGTGATTGGAATATACTTAGACTTGGACCAATTATTCGGTTTATCGGTAAATTACGGTATTTTGAGAAATTGTTTGTAATTGTGTTTTGGCTTGAATATGTATGTTGAGAAATATATATTGTCATGCCAATGATGTTGTTTTGATATTGATTCTTTATGGTTAGTTGGTTAGCATTAATTCTAATGATTAATAGTTTGATGTTGAAAATGTGTGTTCATGTATAATTGACAAAAATGAGAATTAACATGAGATAGTATGATTACTAGTGTTAATTGGATTTTGTGAATCGTAATTGATTAATTGGCCTCTCATATGTGAATGATGTGTGTGTGTTGTGAATGTTGTGTACAATTGGTGGATAATTCATAGAGTTGAATTATTGTGATATGTGGAAAGTTAAGATGGTAGAGATGATCTTAATTGCATATATTTGTGAGATTGTACATACATTCATATCATAGTGTGCCTTGAAACATAGGTGGAATTGCTTTGAAACACAAGCGTGGCTTGGATTCTAGAGTGAATCGGAAAGCGGTAAACTATATGTTTACATTTGGTGGCTTTGGTCTTGTCCGGATCTGAAGCGTGGCTAGATTCTATATGAATCGGAAGCGGTGGAACTTTGGGTCCATATTGGGTACCACATGCATAGAGTCACATGTCTTGCATTGAGTTACATTGGAGTTATGTGATGTTTGAATATATGTAATTATGTGATTAGGTGATTGTTATGTGTACATGAGATGTGATAATTAAATTTGGTGATGTTTGATACATGATTTTGGTGATATATGTAAATGAAACGTATATGATGAGAATGCTAATATATATATATATATATATATATATATATGTGTGTGTGTGTGTGTGTGTGTGTGTATTAATGATATATGTATATATGTGGAATATATGAATCATGTTTTGCCATTGTTGATAGTTGTATTAATTTACGTTGCGATTATGAAGTATATGTTATTATGTGCTTGAATGACATACTTGTAAACTTGAATACATTGTTATAGTTGATAGTTAACATTATTGTTGTGATGCATATTTCTTATATTGCGAAGTGGTGAATTGTGTATAATTTTATCTTTGCTATATGTATTATCATACTTTCCTTTATAATGTTTGATATCTCACCCCTTCTGCTGATGTTTCCCCTACCATGGGAAATGGGCAGGTACTCAAGTATAACTATGGAAGTTTGTAGGTTCATCGTATCTAGTTGGTGTGTCGCTCTGATACGTAGCACTCGGGGGGTTGTCTATATTGTTGTTTCTATGTTGTTCATGTTTTAGTTGTTGAGTTCCAAATTGGATATTGAGAAGTACTATGATGTTTGAATTTGTTTCCGATTAAATAAGATGATTTGTTTAAAAAGCTGAATGTTATGATTCTGCTGCATATTAAAATGAAGTTGGTTTGTCTAAGAGCTGTTATAAGTTGTTTTGTGCTTATCTGAGATTAAAGTGCTATGTATCTGTTTATGAGTTGTTAATATGAAGTAAATGTGATATCCCAAATACTTGTTGATAGTTTTTAAAATACTCTGATTTCACGCATGATATTTTCGGGTAGAATTTGGGGTGTTACATTAGTGGTATCAGAGCAGGTCGGTCCGTCCGGCCAAGTTGTCGAGTCAGTTGAGTTGTGTGACAGTTGAATGATGTTAGTGTTTTATTCCTTAGTACGCGACATGTGTGTGAAACACTGTTGGTACTTGTCCGTTTTGTTGCAGGGTTAGTTTGAGCGAAGTAGGGAAGAAGCTGTGCTTCTTGGATATGTTTCAGTTGTAAGTTATTGGTGCAATATATTTCTTAAGGAGACAGAGCAAGCAATGTAGAAGTTTGTTGGTTTCCGAATTCGTAGGTAATATGGATTTAAGATTTTAGTTGTTTAACAAGTCGGAACGTCTTGGAATAAGGACAATTGTTATAAGATGGAATATAGGAAGTTGTCATATTCAGCATTATTGGTGGACTGTAAAGTTATCAGTTTAAGTAACCGTTGCGTAGGATGTTGACGTAAGAATAATTATTAAGCGACGAATTACGGTAGACCTTGTCAAAGGATCCTTGGCAAGAGATTGGAAAAGTTGTCGAAGTTGTTGGAACGTTCAAGTCGGAGTTAGAAATGCGAAGGGACGAGTATGATTCCAAGAATAAAAAGTGTTGATAGTTGTGTAAAGGAATTATGTTCTAATGTTATCACAAGGTGTGTGTTAGCATGTTCAGATGATTTTGGGAGTTAATGAAGTATGGTACTTTTGGTGACGTAAAGGATTCTATTGAAGTTAAGTAACGATGGTTTACGCTACCATTATGGTTGTCGGCTATCTATTGACAAATTGAGGAACTGATCACCCTTAATCTCTTGTTGATAGTAGACGGAATCGTATTGGAATGAGATAGACTTGTCTTACCAGCTTGATAATATTGGAAGTGAATGAGTTTGTACAAGATGGTGCGATGTTGTTTAGGTTGCTTGCAACTTTGGATGTTCATGAGGAAAGAACAATTGAGGAATTGTCGATAGTTGGCGCATTTGCATAAGTGTTTCCTGAAGATGTAAGTGATTTACCGCCAGAATGAAAAGTTGAGTTTTCGATCGATTTAGTTCCTGGAACTAGTCCTATATCGATGGCTTCATATTGGATGCCTGCTTCTGATGTTGAAAGATTTGAAGAGTCAATTTGAATATTTGTTTGAGGAGAGGTTAAGAAGAAGGAAGGTTTTGCAAGGCTTTATGTTGAAACAAAAAGAACAAGTTGTAGCTTATGCTCCAAAGCAACTTAAGATTCATGAGAGAAATTATTTGACGCAAGATTTTGAGTTGGCCGCCGTTGTTTTTGTTTTAAAACTTTGAAGGCAAAACTTATTTGGATCGAGATTCGATGTGTATAGTGACTACAAGAGTTTGAAGTATTTGCTTGATCAGAAAGAGTTGAATATGAGACAGAGAAGGTGGTTGGAATTCTTGAAGGACTAGGATTTTGCTTTGAATTATCATCCGGGAAAAGCGAACGTTGTAGCCAATGCATTGAGAAGGAAATAATTGCATATGTCTATGTTGATGATTCAAGAATTGGAATTGTTGGAATAATTTCGAGATTTGAGTTTGGTATGTTGAAGCTTACTTGTGGTATTCTTGATGAGATTAGAGAAGGTCAGAAATCGGATTTGAAATTGGTTGACAAGATGAAATTGATTGATTGAGGATAAGGTGATAATTTTTGGATTGACGAGAACGGTGTCATGAGATGTCGTGATTGAATTTGTATTCCAGATGTTTCGGATTTGAAAAAGAGAATTTTTGGGATGAAGGGCATCAAAGTGGTTGAGTAATTATCCTGGTGCTACTAAGATGTATCAAGACTTGAGAAAGTTATTTTGTGGCGAGGTATGAAGAATGATATTGCGGAATTTGTGTATTCGTGTTTGACTTGTTAGAAGTCAAAGATTGAACATCAGAAACCGTCTGGTTTGATGCAACCCTTGTCCATTCCTGAGTGGAAGTGGGATAGCATTTCTATGGATTTTGTTTTGGGTTTGTCGAGGACATCGAGTAATTGTGAGGCAATTTGGGTCATTGTAGATGGATTGACAAATTTTCTCACTCTATTCCGATAAACATGGATTATCCGATGGAGAGACTTGCAAAGTTGTATTTTGAAAAAAATTGTGAGTTGGCATGGTATTTCGTCGAGTGTTGTTTCTGATAGAGATCTGAAGTTTACTTCTAGATTTTGGAAAGTTTTGCAGAGTGCTTTGATTATTAAGTTGTGTTTGAGTTCTGTTTATCATCCGCAAGCTGATGGTCAAATGGAGAAGACAATTTAGTAGCTTGAGGATCTTTTGAGATCTTGTATTTTGAAGCTTTGTATGGTCAAAGTTGTGGAACGTCTTGTGTTCGTGTGAGTCTGGAGAGAGTAAGTGTAGTTTTGGCGATGAGTTGGTTGTGTCGATTGTATTTTCGAGGACGAAAATATTCTAAGTGGGGGAGAGTTGTAACATCCCAATTTTTATTAATATTTTTATTAATTATATTAGTAATTATATTATTTGATGTTTTTAATAATTGCTTATTTATTTAGTTATTATGTGATATAATAATTATTTGAAATATTTAATTGTATGTGTGTTTGTGTTAGTGTTATTTGGGTTTATTAAGTTGTATGAGAGATATAGCTAAATGGGCCTAAGTGATAGATTGGTGGGTTAAGCCCAATTTACATAAGTGATATAGTAAGAGAAGGTTAGGGTTTTAGAGGTTACTATTTTCATTTGTGGGAAAAGATAGGAAGAAGAGAAAAGAGGCAAAAGGGAAGAGAACAATGGTGGAAGAGAAAAGGTAGAAGAACTCTCATTTTCGCAGCTATGTTTCAGCAAAGAGTCGCCTTAGCAAAACGGACGTATCTCTCAATCCAACCGTTGGATCGTTGCGGTACTTGGATACAACGTTCCTGACCCATAGAGGTAAGTTCTGACCGGAGCGATTTTGATTTTGAGGATTTTAAGTTAGTCTGATAAGCTGATTCCCGAACTGGTTTTTAGGTGTGTCTCCTAGTGAAGTTAGAAAGGATTTCTTTTGGAGAAAAGCTTAGAGTTATGGTGAAAGAGTCCATATTTACCAAGGTAAGGGTGGGGTTCTTTCATGCTAAAGGGTTGTATGATAGTATGTTATAGTGGGTTTAATTCTATACTTTGATATCCATGTTCTTCTATGTTGCAATTTTGGGTATTTGATGATTTGTTGGAATGTGATGATATAAATGTGATAAGTTGTGTGCAATTGATAATCTATGTGTATTAGATTGTTATGTTTGTTGTGAGTAAACCATTGATAGTGAAATAATGGGTTTTGTTATAGAATTGGAAAATAATGGAATAGAAATATAATAGTTGAATTGAAATTAATATAGTTTAATTATTAATTGGATAGTTAAATTATTAGTTGAATTGATTCCAATAAGTCTATGTGATTGGAATATACTTAGACTTGGACCAATTATTCGGTTTATCGGTAAATTACGGTATTTTGAGAAATTGTTTGTAATTGTGTTTTGGCTTGAATATGTATGTTGAGAAATATATATTGTCATGCCAATGATGTTGTTTTGATATTGATTCTTTATGGTTAGTTGGTTAGCATTAATTCTAATGATTAATAGCTTGATGTTGAAAATGTGTGTTCATGTATAATTGACAAAAATGAGAATTAACATGAGATAGTATGATTACTAGTGTTAATTGGATTTTGTGAATCGTAATTGATTAATTGGCCTCTCATATGTGAATGATGTGTGTGTGTTGTGAATGTTGTGTACAATTGGTGGATAATTCATAGAGTTGAATTATTGTGATATGTGGAAAGTTAAGATGGTAGAGATGATCTTAATTGCATATATTTGTGAGATTGTACATACATTCATATCATAGTGTGCCTTGAAACATAGGTGGAATTGCTTTGAAACACAAGCGTGGCTTGGATTCTAGAGTGAATCGGAAAGCGGTAAACTATATGTTTACATTTGGTGGCTTTGGTCTTGTCCGGATCTGAAGCGTGGCTAGATTCTATATGAATCGGAAGCGGTGGAACTTTGGGTCCATATTGGGTACCACATGCATAGAGTCACATGTCTTGCATTGAGTTACATTGGAGTTATGTGATGTTTGAATATATGTAATTATGTGATTAGGTGATTGTTATGTGTACATGAGATGTGATAATTAAATTTGGTGATGTTTGATACATGATTTTGGTGATATATGTAAATGAAACGTATATGATGAGAATGCTAATATATATATATATATATATATATATATATATATATATATATATATATATATATATATATATATATATATATATATATATATATATATATATATATATATATATATATATATATATATATATATATATATGTGTGTGTGTGTGTGTGTGTGTGTGTGTGTGTGTGTGTGTATTAATGATATATGTATATATGTGGAATATATGAATCATGTTTTGCCATTGTTGATAGTTGTATTAATTTACGTTGCGATTATGAAGTATATGTTATTATGTGCTTGAATGACATACTTGTAAACTTGAATACATTGTTATAGTTGATAGTTAACATTATTGTTGTGATGCATATTTCTTATATTGCGAAGTGGTGAATTGTGTATAATTTTATCTTTGCTATATGTATTATCATACTTTCCTTTATAATGTTTGATATCTCACCCCTTCTGCTGATGTTTCCCCTACCATGGGAAATGGGCAGGTACTCAAGTATAACTATGGAAGTTTGTAGGTTCATCGTATCTAGTTGGTGTGTCGCTCTGATACGTAGCACTCGGGGGGTTGTCTATATTGTTGTTTCTATGTTGTTCATGTTTTAGTTGTTGAGTTCCAAATTGGATATTGAGAAGTACTATGATGTTTGAATTTGTTTCCGATTAAATAAGATGATTTGTTTAAAAAGCTGAATGTTATGATTCCGCTGCATATTAAAATGAAGTTGGTTTGTCTAAGAGCTGTTATAAGTTGTTTTGTGCTTATCTGAGATTAAAGTGCTATGTATCTGTTTATGAGTTGTTAATATGAAGTAAATGTGATATCCCAAATACTTGTTGATAGTTTTTAAAATACTCTGATTTCACGCATGATATTTTCGGGTAGAATTTGGGGTGTTACATCCTGACCTTTAGGAATGTAGTGGGGGGACTACTCTTGACAAATGTTGAGAACTAGTTGCTACCCGATGCTACAATTCAGATAGGTTCTCTCTCAAAGTATCATTGCATGATGCGAATGTATCATGTCCGAGGGTGCTTTAGAAGGACTGACAATTCTGGATAACTTGTAGAACCCGTTGCTGATATCATCTTTATCCTTAGAAATACCTTTGGGGAAGGGTATCTCCCATGATCTAAACTCCATGCAAGCCGAGCCTAAGGAAATTGTGTGACTTGTGTGACTTGCGGGACTTGTTTGTGTTTGCTACTAACCTTCGTTTCCTCGCAGGTTTTGTTGAAAGGACTTGTTTGTCCTTACTATCTCACACTATGCCTAATGAACTTCATTCGCATAACATCATGACATCATGACATCATGACATCATAAGCATAACATGATTTAACTAACCCTTTCAAGGATCTTAGGAATTTAGGGCGCACAATTTCAGGTGCCTTTATCAAAGACTGAATTCCTATCAAGGAGCAAGAGGATTTATTTTCCTCTGGCCACATACCTTCCAATTCAGAGACTCAATATTTATCAAGGGGCAAGAGGATTTATTTTTCTCTAGCCATGTACCTTCAAATTCAGAAGCATCCCGAATCGGAGGCGATGACCCACTCGATATGGTGAGCTTAATTCTCAAAGAAGAACATCCAAAAATCAGAGTTCTTCAAACGAAGATGCGACCAAATCATTTTCTAATGTTGCTAACTAAATTCCTAAAGATTCTTGAAAAGATTGCATTTGCATTCATAACATCACATAAAACTAACTTTGCCTTTCAGGTCGACCAACTGGTCAGACAAATACCATCAACAAATCAATCTCTGTCAAATATACATTCTGGAAAGCATATCCCTCCGGACGTTCTGAAGACACCTACATCAGATATACATTCCGGAAGCTCGAACCCTGGACATTCTGAAAGTTCCAATCAGATGAACATTCTGGAAGCTTGACCCCCAGACTTCTGAAACATTCCAATCAGATATACATTCTAGAAGCTCGAACCCCAGACATTCTGAACCATTTTTATCAGATACACATTCCGGAAGCTTGAACCTCGGATACTCTGAATCTCTACACCAGTTCCACAACAACGACGCAAGCCACGTGCACCTAGGCGTCAGTTCACAAAATTAACATGTCATTAGATCAGGCATTGCAACATCTTTTGAAGGCAAGAATGATTACTGTTAGGGATCCTCCTCAACACATCAACACGTACTCCGCTAAGCACAATCCAAACGTGTGATGTGCCAACCATTCCAGTAGTCCCGGGCACGATACCAATAGATGTTGGGCACTAAAGATTAAGATCCAAGCCATGATCAATGTTGGCAAAATTGAATTCAACACTCCTGAGACCCCTAATGAGATCACTGCTCCCATGCCTAATCATGACGAGACTGACTAATGTCTTGAAGGATGGACTATTGGGTCATTAGCTTTGCTTTCATTTGCACTTTTCTTTCCTGTTTGTTTAAACATTCGACTCATGATAGACATTATCTGTCTTAATAATCATCATTAGTGCATTGCATATGTTTGTCTTGAATTAATCATTTCTCTATCACTCATATTTAAACTTTGTTTTTACTTTGCATATGTTTTGTGATACTCAACTCCTGCTAAGCTGTAAGCCTTTTAAGGGAGGATGACGAAAACGATACCGCAACCTCATATAGTATGCTTTTGAGCGGACTATGCTGACGATGTACAGGCATTGTTTCAATTCCTAAACAGTGGAGATATAAGGATGTTAATCCCTCGTCAACCCCTTTGAGCCTAAGGAGTAGAAGTTTTCTTTCTTGCACAATTTAAAACCCTTAATCATAACCTGGGGCAGGGTAGTTCTCAGTTAATTTGGTTGTGCATTCTATTTTAAGAGAATCATTCGGTACACCTTCCAACAAAGGTTTCAATCACAAGCGTTCATCCGCACACATCAAAGAAATGTTGGAGATGTCAATCAAAAGCCAATGATGGTTCATCAATCATTAAGCAAGGCAGTCAATAAAAAAAATTAATGAAAAAAAAATGAAATGAAAAAAACATATATACAAAGAAAAGCCTGCTAAGTCAAAAATAAAAAAGATGACTTAGGCAAAAATCAAGGCATCTCGCTGACTGTAAGCTCAAAATAGACAGTTCAGGCAAAAGTTAGGGATATCAAAAGATGAAAAAAGAGAAGTCAATAAATTCCTGAACAACACAATGTTGTGACTACCAAAAGGAAGAAGTGACTGCCATCTCAAAAGTTCTCTCTGCTTGTGAACCATCATCATTATCAAAGGTGCAAATCCAAAAGTCTATTAGAACCTGAATGCATAAGTTGAATTAACTGAGCTTAGGACTAAAGATCATCACGAAGAGGGGTGGGTACAACCAAAATTTGAGCCTTTATCCTTTTGTTTCTTAAACCGTGAACCAAGCCACGTTACAACCCTTGAAAGTCCTAACTGAAGCATGGTTAGTTCGAAAACATACTGTCACAAAAAAGGTATCCTGACTCCTTAAGGTTTACCACAAATGCCGAGTTGATATCACGTTTTTACAAACATCACATTGTTACAAATATCATGTTTTTACAAATATCACGCCTTTACATCTCCTGTTTTAATGTTTTTCAAAAAAGCTCAAGACAAACGTATGCATTGCATCTCATGAATTCATTATTAAACATATTCTGCTACATAATTTCAAATGTTAGCATCAGAAAGAACTTGCACAGGGTATGACTAATGACTCAAAGTTATCCCGACAGACAAGATTACTCCGAGAAGCAATGTTTCCTACGTATACAAGGGGCATGGCACGCTTTTCAATCTGGGGCAATCAAGTCAATAAGAATCTCTCAAATGCCAAAAAGTCAAAGGCATACATCCCAAGTGGATTTCAAACTATTTCCCGATCAATCTGGGGCAATCAAGTCAAGATTCTGAGAATTTCTCAAGGGTGCCAAAACAATCAAGGGCGTCATCCTAAGTTCATGATTACTAGGGGCATGTCACCCATAGTGCACATCTCACAAAGTCCTCGCGAGGCGAATCTTTCCAAAGTCCCTAGTAGGGGCAAATCTATGCAAGTCCAGTTCGACATCTTGATCAATACTCAGTGGTGTGTCCTAATCAATATAGGTCCAGGAATGGAAAGAGCTATAAATCACTGGGGGCAATATTCAAAGCATTCATGCCTTCCCACAAAGCCGGTTTCACGGGGACATATCCCCACAGAGTAATCATTGAGAAGATATCTTCAAATGCTCTCGTCCCGACAAAGACATGGCTCCCCAACAGAGTTTACATCTTCAACATTACCGATTCTCCAGCACTTTTCTCTTCTCCAACATGGTTTATTAATATCTCTAATCCCCAATAAGGGTACATCAAGCTACTGATCATCCCCAAGCAGAAATCATAAATCCCCAGCTGAGCATCTTCAAGATAAGATCAAACATCCAAATCACAATGACATGGAGATCCATCTTCTCAATCAAGATGTGTCAAAAAACATAAATCATAGTCATACGTCATAAATCATAAACATATTCATACATTGCATACATGACCTCATAATGAACTCATGCACAACATACAAAGTTTCTCATTTATTTTGAGGGACTCATTACATAACACATGCATCATGACATTATATAAATTGTTACACCTATTGCAGAATACACGTACAGACAAATGAACGAAATCTCCAACCTTCCAGGATCTAATTCAGCTACTTTGAACGGTACTGACACGGTCAACGCTCGAAGATCTAATTCATTCACCACGAACGGTGATGACACGATCATTCTCAAAGATCTAATTCAGCTACTACGAACGGTGCTGACACGATTATCTTCCAAGATCTAATTCATTTACCACAAACGGTAGTGACACGATCATTTTCAAAGATCTAATTCAGTTACTACGAACGGTACTGACACGGTCAGAGATCTAATTCTATCATCACGAACGGTGTGGACACGATCAATTACCTCTTCAGTCTAATTCAGTTACTACGAACAGTACTGACACGACTCAAAAGGATCTAATTCCATCATCACGAACGGTGTAGACACCGTCATCTTCCCAAGATCTAATTCAATTGCTATGAATGGTACTGACACGATCAACCTTTAAGGATCTAATTCTATCATCACGAACGGTATGGACACGATCACATTTCCAAGATCTAATTCAAGTACTACGAACGGTACTGACACGATTAACTCTCAAAGATCTAATTCAGTTACTACGAACGGTGCTGACACGATCAATCTCCAACAAACACTTCTCAACATACTAAGCTCATATCCAGCTTAACGCACGGTTTTCCAGACATCTATGGATGCAAATTGGATTAGTCAAACGCACGACTCATCCTTCAACCTAACGCACGGTTTTCCAGACATCTGAGGATGAAATTGGGATTAGTCTAACGCACGACTCATTCTTTGACATGACGCACGGTTATCCAGACATCTAAGGATGCAAATCGGATTTGATCTAACGTATGACATATCCTCCTACCTAACATATGGTTTTCCAGACATCATCTGCTGATGTAAACTAAATTCAGTCTAACACATGACTCAATCTATTCTTCAGAAATGGTCTAATGTGCGACATATTCTGGTTCTCAATTCTATCAAGCTCGATGGCATCTTCAAGCCCATCCCCGACAAAGGCAAATTTCTTGGTATTCTAGTGTTCAATCATCTTCCACCTTCAGATTCCGACTGGAAGACGAACCACTCTACATCTTCAGGTTTAAGAAAATTGAACAGGGGCAGTTGTCATACCCCAAAATTTGCCAATACTATTTCTCTTATCCAAGTTCAAATCAAGATGCAAAGCTCCAAGACACACTCTCCTAAACAAGGCTCAGAAATTAGGGTTTTGTTGTTCTAAGAAGAAATCAATGGATCAAAAGCTCCAAAGAATCCCACATGGTCTATGACACCCCATACTACCTCCATGACAAATTTCAGGTCTCAATTCAAAAGATTGATCACTCAATTGTTCAGAAAGTCAACAGTCGACTAAATTGACCTAAAAGTCAACTGTGGTCAAAGTACAGTCAAATCTCCTGATTTTGTTTTACAACATCCTCATATTGAAGTATCATTCACCATTTGATCAAGAATTGGTCATGGTTCATCAAAGAAAGATCAGAAATCAACAATTCCAAAAGTTTCTAAATTAGGGTTTTCATAGGAGAAAGTCAACTTAACTTTGACCAGCCATAACTTTCACATGGAACATCAGAAATTTCCCATCAACAACTTATTTTGAAGGAAATTGAATTGTCTACAATTTTGTCTCTCACAAGCCAAGGCCAGAAATGCACCATTCGGGAGATATAGGCCAAAACATTACAGGTCCTCCAAAAGGTCGACAAAAAGTCATCTTTTTCAAAAGCTCATAACTTGAACATGGTAAACTCAATTGAGATGAAACCAAAAGGAGGCTTTAAAGGACATCTTGAGATTTCTAAAATGGTCAAGAACATCTTCATATGAGAAAAATTGAAGGAGATACAAGGTTTAGAAGTTGGTCAATTCTCAAGAGAAACACAAAACCCTAATTGCACAAATTGATGTTTTTGGACTAATGGGCCTAAAAGGTGCATTCCAAACGTTTCCATGGGCTTTATGGGTGTTCCTAAACTAATTTTTTTTATAGTATTTATTTTATTTATTTGAATTTTAAATTCATTTAAATATTAGTAAATCATATAAAGATGAAATAATTAGTTTTAAATTAAAGATTTGATTTTATAATCAAATCCAATCATCCAAGTATTCCATAATAGGTGCAAATTTCGTGGCAAAGTGAATAGGCAAGAGATTGATACTAAAATAGCAATTTTTCAATCTATTTTTAATCAAATTTCACACCATCAAAAGACTTGATCTTTATTTTATTCCCTCAACACTTATTAACCCTAATAGAACCTCTATATATATGCCAAAAAGACTGAGCAAAAAGGGTCACACATGCTTGCCTCCGAATAAGTTCCAAAGCTCTCAAAAATCTCCAAAACTAGGGCATACGAAAATTCTTGGTTCCAAGCCAATTCAAGAACAGAAAAACGTCCCATTCATCTTGTACAAGGATATAAGATAGTTCCAGGTAATTTTTTTACTAGTACCATGTCTGAAACTACCATGCTATAATCATCACGTTCATGCATTTTTTTGAAACTTTCGTATCTCATGATTCAATCGATTCCAATGCCTACTAACCGTGTAGTTGAGGTCTTAGTGATGTTTAGAATCATTCAGGGCCACCGTTCGTAAGATTTGAGGTCCTAACTGCATGACGCCATGGCTAGGGTTCTTGGAAGCAAAGCTTTCGTTTTAATGTCTACGCTTGTTATTTGATCAAAACGATGCCTTTATTGAACTCCCAGCCCTTGATTTAGTGGGTCTGGGTCGCTCTTGTTCGTTCTTGTTTCGTTTTTTGCAGATATGGGAATTTTAGAATTTCGCCATGGAAAACGGAAGCAAAATCCGCAGCAAACACTGAAGCAAAATCCGCAGCTAATAGTGGATAGTATTTGAAGAAGATGATGAATAGTGGGACCCCGTGCGTGGCTCACTCTTATTCGTTGGTTAAAACATTTATTCTCTCTCCTATTCCCAACGCGCGTGGGGTCATGTGGATGGTCAGTCAACCTTGTTTGAATTCTCTCTCTATTTTTATTGGTCGGCGCAGCAACTAGTGGGACCCGCCTGACTTCCCTTTTGACTTTCCCAATTATGAAATGTTTTTATATATATTATATTGGATGCATTATATAATCAACTAATGAATGCAGCGTGTTTGGTCATTTGCATGAGTGTTGGAACCTAAAGGTCTTGCGTTCGAACCTGTTGTCCAGCCATTATTTTACCATTTTATTTGTTCATATTTTCCCATAGATCACACGTAGCAAGTCCAGGCGTGACCATCATGCAAACTCATGCATTCACCGTCAGATCACGCTAAAGACTGATCCGACGCCTCACAACACGCAACCTCACCATAGACCCTCATGGAGCAGCCATGCAGGATCAGAGCTAAGTGCCTCAAAATTTTTTATTATTTATTTGTTTTGTTTTATTATTTAGTTTTCTACCTTTTGCTTTTTAATAAAAATATATATTTTAACTATTTCTTTTAAATTTCAACTTCCTTTCTTTTTTTTATATACATAAAAATGTTTTTTTTAAACTAATTTAATTTAAATTAATAATTTTAAATAAGGTTAGATTTATAATTAGTTTCTTTATTATTATTATTAAATTAATTATTTTTATGCCTTAAACCCTGATTTTAGCGTGATAACTAATCATTGTTATTGGTAGGTGTTATCCATTAACGTATTTTTAGCCTTAGCCTTACAAACCATGTAGGTCACAATAAGTTTTCTTTTAGGGTTTATAGATCTTTAATCAATTAAGTTTCGTAAATTTTTCATACACTAAAAATTCTTTTCTTTTGTGCAAATTTTCAGGGTTACCCCCAGTATCCTCCGACTACGCGCCATGGCAATCGAAAAGATAAGTTCTAATCCTTTTCTTATTTTATTTTAATTTTTGCCTTATAAGTTTAAATTAAGGTTTATTTTCAATTTAAAAGAACTGTCCATACACTCACTTCCTCTTTTGCCTATTTGTGTCTATTTTTTAGGGTTAACCCCGAGGCTACCTCCGACTACCAACCATATCAGATCAAATCAAAAGCTAATACACTCACTGCTCTTTGGTTTCTATTTTTCCCACTTTTTCAGGGTTTGCCAACCGCCAAAGCTCAATAGTCGGTAACCCTAAATTAAACCTCTTTTACTTTTTTGTTTAATTATTACTTATGTCAAACCCGCTGGTTTCATTCTCCCTTTCCCCCCGCTGGTTTCTTTTTCCCCTTCCCCATATTGCTTTAATTGTATTGTTTATATGTTTGTGTGGCTAGTAATCTTAGGGAGTGCAAGCCTGTTAATCAATTTAGAATAACTAATTATAAGATAAGATATTGAATTAATCACGTGATTGTTGCACCCACGCACGCTTTTTGGTAACCCCTCTTGTTGCCTGTTGCCTTGTTGCCTTGTGTTTTTTGCAGAATAGCCATGTCCCTCGAATACGAGGATACCTCAGCCATATTGCCTCAATTAAGATCATGGGTCCCTAATGATGCTGCCTTCGATATGTTGCACCCCAAAATTTGCCCTCTATCTCTGTGCTATAAGTTATGGATGGCGTTTATTTCGTCGTTCGACAATCAAAGAAAATTAATAAAGAGTTTCATGGTTTCAAGACAATTCGATTCAACTGAATGTGTGCGCTACAAAGCATGATCATATGGAGTTACTCTATAATGATCCTTTTGTGGTTTTGGAATCAAAACATGTTGTATTCACCAATCGAGAAGGGATTTTGTCGAGACAAGAGCTAACTTGAATTCTAGATGCAACCTTTGAATTATGGATGATGGCATGGATTGTGAGCAAAGCGAATTCATTTTGGTTTGTTTAAATTTGTGGAAAGTTTGATAAAATGAAGTGGCATGGAAGACATTTCGAAGCGGCGTGGAATTATAAGTTCAAAACAAGTATTATTTTTACTACAAGATTCAAGTTCATACAATGTTCATATACTCATTTCAAACCCATTTATCATTTATCAAACTCCAAGTTTATCAAGTATAATCCATGTCATACATTACATACAGTCCAAAGCAAAATACAATTAAAACAGCTCAAGCATTTGTGTACAATTGGCGGTCCTAATGCTGTAGCACCAAACATGACTTCAATAAACCGAACCGTTACACAAGATCAGACCGGAAAATTCTACACTATTAATAAAATCGGACCTGCATCAATCAGAAAAAAACCAGAAAGAAAATATATATCAAAAAATTGTTAACAGAATGGGAAAAATTCGGCAGACAAAAAAAAGAGAGATTGAGAGAGGAAAAGATCTGTAATAGAATTCCAAAAAGAAAATCTACAATCTTCATCCATTTTCCACTTCCAATCTTCATCTATCTTCTTCATCATACCAAAAAATCAGAAAAAGAGGAAAAAAAGAATGGTAACAACCTGTAACCGATCCTTCAATCTTCACTACATTCAATCACCTGCAGAAAACACACATCTTCACCTTCACAGTCTTCAATCATCATCTTCTTCGTAACACCAACAATCTCATCACTGAAATCAACGATAACAGATTCACAGATAACCGAAAAGGGGGAAGAAAATTGAAAACGTAACAAACTTTCGTTCTCTTCATCATCTTCTTGAATTCTCCTTCAACCTTCTTCGATCTCTGCATCCTCAAGAACAAAAGACCTCATTCATACATCATTCAACAGCAGAATAGAAGAGCGTAAGAGAAAGAGAGAGAAAACCTGTAACGAAAAGCTTTAACGAATCATCTTCAACCTTTCTCTAATCTTCCTCTCTGAATTCGATAATCTTCATCTTCAAACTCTTACAAACATCAACGTACCTTCGTATCACTTCATGGACGACTTTGCAACGCATCTTTGTATCGCTTCAGGAAGAACGTAACAACAGCTTTCTCTCGGAATCTTCTTCATCTTCTCCACACTCCATAGACTTCTTCGATGAAGATTCATTCGATTCACGCTCCAATCTACATCAACTCCGTTCATCATCGTTCATCTTCAACACTTCACGCGTCTTAATCATCTCCGCCAAACCGCAATTTCAATCTTCATCATCAACACGATAACATCACAATCAGTTCCACGCAATCCTAAACGAAAAAACAGAGAACCGAGAGCGAGAGATTGAGACGGAGAGAGCTGGAATCGCAAGGGATTTGAGAAGACGAGGTCGAGAGATGAGTAGCGAGAGAATAGATGAGCGAGAAAGGAGATGGTGCGTGTGGAGGTGCTGCTCGGAGGGCAATTGAACTCCGGCGCCGTTTCGATCGGAGAGGGTTGAGATGTGAGCTCCGATGCCGTTTCTCGGTGAAGAAGAGAGATTGTGTGAATGAGGAATCCTAATCATCACATGTAACCCTAATTCCCTTGCTTTTGTTATTTAATCTCAATTGTTTATGAATAAGTGCAATTAACATAGGATTTAATCTGAGTTTAAATTTGGTTAACAGAGTTTAATTAGTTTTTTGTTAATTGAGAGAATCTGAACAATAACTTGGATCAACCCTTGGGCCATGTCCACACGAAATGCTAGCTACACCCCCCTCATGAGCCCATTGCCACCAATTTTTGACATAGAAAGTTAAGAACATACAAAAAAAACCTCTTCCTGGGCCTCTAATTGGGCCCTGCGCCCAGAGTTGTTATACAACACTCCTGATTTCACATAATACCCCCTTTGAGCCCATTCTTTTCATGTTAGAAATAGCCTTTTTGCAAATAGTTTCTTTTCATATATTTTTAGGTGATAAAAATGCAAAAAAATCAATCATTTTGTTAGAGTTTTCGAGCTTATTAGATAATAATCAAAAACATGTTAATCTTTTGTGTGTTAGAATTTGAATGCTTTGTTACATATTTTTGTTCTAATTTTTAGATGAAAATGAATATAAAAAAAAAACATGTAATATTTTGCTTGTTAGAATTTAAATGTTTTGTCACATAGTTTTGCTCTAATTCTTTGATAAAAATGTCATAAAAACAATTTTCTCTTTTTAGATTTTGTTTTAGGATTTACTTAGAACTTAATTGCTAGTATTTTCTATAGCGTGCTTCCTTGTTACTACTGATTTGTTTGCTGAGATGTGCGAGGTACTTCGAGAGAGCCTTCGATTGCGATTCAACTTGCTTCGTGTTCCACTTTATTTGTGGGACACGAATTCCATTCCGGTGTGATTGATTTGCATCGTGTTCCACTTTATTTGTGGGACACGAACTTATTCCCGATGCGATTCTTCTGATCTCTCATTCATTGAGATGTATATTCCTGTATTGTCTGGATTGTTTCTCTTGCAGGTTGCTCGTGTGGTTATGCTCGACGTGTACCACATGTTGCTCGTGATTTATTTTCACGACGACACTTTCTGACTAGCTTTGCTTGATGATGGCTTACGCGAAGTACTTCGGACATCTCTGCTTACGCGTGCTAGCTCATTGCGGATTTGCTATCCGTTTGGTATCGTTCCCTATTCCCTTTTACTTCTTTCTATACTTTATCGCTTTCTCGCATCATCCTTTAACATGAGAAGTAGGACTTAGACATGCATCTGGCCAAGCCCTCGAAAGAGGCTCTGTTTTTGTTGGTGTGTTTACATTTGTGCTTTGCGGCAGGAAGTCACGGTGTAATAAGTCCTATATGGCTCTCCGTTAAGTCCTCATGGAAGGCACGCGGAAAGGGTTAGCAATCAACCCCCGCCTAGTCTCATAGAGTCTGTTCAGTATGCGCACGCTACGCGTGGCTCGCTTCTGAACCTGCACAAGATCTTGTTATCGAGTATGTCAGGAAAAGGGTTCATGCAGCCGGACCCCCGCTTTTCCTATAGCTCGCGTCGCTCGACGTTGATGCTCGGTGTACGCACGCACCGTTTTCCTTTACGATCCGTGACGGCTTGGTTGCTGAGAGGGGTCCGCCCTCTTGTCTATGGCCCGATCATTTTCACGAGGTCTAATTCTTGGTTGACTTGGGTTGAGCTGCTCCCCTTGGCTATGGCGGGACCGCTTTTCTACCATTCGGTCAGTACCGTTGGTTTGTTTGCTTCACGAGCGGATGCTCGTTTGTGTGATATTATTGTGTGTTTCCCCTTTTTTCTCGTAGGTTGTTAGCTTAGTTTAGACTTGTACCCTTTGTATGATAACATTAGGTAGCAAGCTTTCCCCATTAGCTTAGGTCTTCCTCATGCATTCTTTAAAACACAAACCACACTCTTTGATTTTCTTTTCTTAAGAGCCTGTTATTTCCGCTCCATTCCCAACATAAGTCTCCAAAGGTCGAGCAGCGGAGTGTGAATGTAACTCGTTCACCTAAAAAATACAAAACAAACAGAAATTAGTTAGCCGAGCTACGGTAGCTCTGATTCTGCAAAACAGATACGTAGGCAACGAGGTAGGGCCCGTGCGAGCATAATCCTTTCTTTCCCCTACATTTCGCATTCATTTTAGTCCAGATTAGCGTAGATTTGTTACACACCCATAGATTTAGACACTAGCGTGGATACCATCGAGTACGATGGGCGTGTGGGGTGCTAATACCTTCCCCTCGCGTAACCGACTCCCTTACCCTTTTTCTCTGGTCGTGAGACCGTTGTTTTGTTTTGTGGTTTGCTGGCATTCCCTTCCTTTTTCAGGATAAATATGTTAGTGCCGACTCTGTTAATTTTCGCGGTAGCGACAGCTGGCGACTCCACTAGGGATATCTCGACCTATTGCGGGTCCGGACTCGGCGAGTCGATCCTAGCGCTTGTGTGTTTATCTTTGGGTGTTTTACCGCTTTGCATATTTATCTGTTTGCATTGCATTCTATGTGCGTTTTTACTTTTTTTCATCATATTCTGGACTGTCTGGATTTCTGTCTGTTCGGTGGGTGTTTCAAGAGGTAAAAGGCCCAATACCCAGGCTATGAGTGATACCATAGGAACTAGGACTAGAGTAGCCGTGACGGACAGAAGGCGTATGCCTGATTGATCTGATCATGTATCCACGGGCAGAGCTTGGTGGAATGAGGCAATATCGTATGATAACGCCTACATTCGATCCTCTGTTGGCTTTTCGACCTACCTTGGCCTAGATTTACCCGTGAGTGGGGCGGGAATCAATCATTGCTTAACAGGTACATTGATGGTGACTTTGGTTCTTGTTCGAGGGTTACCGTGGTTCTTGTTCGAGTGGTTCCATTTCCGTGATGGTGACTATGGTTCTGTTTCTATTGATTATGTTCCGTGATCTACGGGGAGTTCCGAATTGGTGTCGAACCTTTGAACCTGTGCCGTGTGATTTCTCGGTATCCCAGATATATCCAGTATTTGTGGTTCCCATCACCTTGCATCATTGCATATTTACTTTTCCAAAAAATGATGTACAAAAAATAACTAGCATACATGTTCTTTCCATTTCAAAGGAATCATACCTTTAAGCCTCGTGTCGAGCTTTTCCATCTCTTGCTTGCCAAAAATCAAAACACGAAGATTCCTTGGAAATTGAATGAACATGGCATTGCACGCATATCATACATCTCATACATTTCATGCATAACAGGTGTTCAGGGTCGAGGATTTCTTATTCAGACTTGGTATTCTCTCCAGACTCATAGACTCGACTTGTTCTTATTGTTTGTTCAGAGATTAGTCATGGAACAACTTTGTGGGGTGATCAAGAGGAAAGCTCAGTTGAGGTTCTTTTTGAAGACTTATCTTATGCTCACTTGCTTCCAAGCTTGCTTTATTTACAACTGGTTAAGCTCCATAATGTGTTGATGTCTACAAATCCTGTGCTTGATGACGATGACACTAGGTGTGAGCTCTACTCTGGGCACCTGGTCGCGATGTTAGGATCTACAAGGCTGTGAAATTGCTTGGGGCTCCCGCACGAGAGATAAGCAAGACATTGTCTATCTTGAGCATTGCACCATTTGCATTGCTCGAATCCCTAAAGCACTTACAAATTGCGTGTGACTTCGCCAGAATCTTCTGCCAGACAATAATCAAGAGTGATTTGCAATTGCACACCTCTCATTCTCAAGGTTCTGTTCCATATCCTGAGTCACCTCCTCCTCTCTTGGAGTTTCCTTGTCAGTATCCTTTGCTTGTCAACAGAGACAGAAAGAATGTAAGAAGCTAGTTGATGTAATCCCAATGCCTGGTGTTCAGTTGCTTTCCTGTTTGATGGAATTTCAATCGGTTAAGATTCGTTTCTTTAGGTCTTTCTCACCACAGACAGTTCTCCTAATTTTGATGATAATACTCGGTGTTTTTATTCTAGGGGCACCTGATCATAATGCCAAGCCTTACAAAGTGTTGAGGTACAAAAGGTCCAGAACTTGCTCGATGCAAAGATGTTTGAGTTTACTCATAATGGTTTCCACTAGCTGATCCCATTTCATCTTCCGCAAGTAGAATGTTTGTTCTTCCTCGAGGAGTAACCCATGAGAGTCACTCGCAAGCGGTACTGCCAGAGGTTTCCTTCCCAACAGCTATTGTGTGTTCCAAGTAATGACTTTGATAGCCAAGCGTCAGAGGTTATTGTTGTTTGCCGATAGCAATACAAGTTTCCTCCATTCATGATGGTGATTTCTGTTTCAGCAGCTATATTTAGGGCTCCCGACCGAGGGATAAGCAAGACTCCGTGTTCTTGAGTTTGCGTCATTGGCAGCTCAAATCCCTAAAGCATTCACAAACTCCAGTCGCTATATTTGGGGCTCCCGACCGAGGGATAAGCAAGACGCCTTGAATCTTGAGTTTGTACACCACTGACACAACTCAAATCCCTAAAAGCTGAGCACTTACAACTATTGTATGGCGTCGCCAAAATCTTCTTCCAGGAAGTGATCTAAAGTGTTCTGACGTAGAGCTTGGTGTGCTTTCCACTCTGGAGGCACTTGGTTATCTAGTTGAAGGTTGTCAGTCATTCAGAGGCAAGGTACAAGACCCGATTGACTCAAAAGCTATCACATTCGTACCTGAAGGCTATAATCGAAGTTTTCCTTTGATGCAACGAATCTTTAGAAGCAATAAGTCCATACGGAGAAGATCTCCTCAACATTGGCAATTCCTGAATTCATCATGCATGTTCATGTTTAAGCTTTCTTGTTTTGTTCAATAATGTTGCATGCAAAACTTGTTTGTTTTTGAACTATAATCATAATGCATTGGATATGTTTGTCTTGAAAAAATCCATTCGCTTTTGCTCTTATATGTTTCTCTATGCTTTTTGTGATACTCAACTATTGTTAACAAAGCATGATAACTCTGAAGGGAGAATGATGAACATAATACCAATAACCTCAAATGGTATGTTTTTGAGTAAAACCCTGTTGATGATGTACAGGCATTGCTTCAAATCCCAAACACTGGAGATATAAGGGAGTGAAACCCTCGTTAACCCCTCTGAGCCTTCGAAGTAGGAGTTTCTTTCTTATACGAAAAAACCCTCACATTTAACCCAGGGGCGGGTAGTGTTCAGTTAATCTGATCGAGCATTCAAATTCATCAGAAGCACAAATCTAAGGATACAACAATGGTTATCCTTCAACATATTGAGGAAAGCCAAATCCACAACGATTATCCCTCACCTCAGGAGGTCGAGCCATCAAATTTATCCCTCACATCAGGAGGTCGAGACCAACATCAAAGCCGCTGTGGTTTATCCCTCGCATCAGGAGGTCAAAAATGACGATACCATAATGGTAATTCTTCATCAATCAATGACTCAGGCCGCCACTATGCACTTCCAACAAATCATAGATTCCGGATCGCACGACTTGTTCAAAAAAAAAGAATGAAAAAAAGAAAAGCCCGCTAAGTCGACAACTTGAAAATATGTGACTTAGGCAAAAATTAGGGCATCCCGCTGGACATCCAAATCAAAATTCAAAATAATTTGTCCAGGCAAAAGTTAGGGAAACAAAAAAAAAGAAAGCAAAAGCGAAAAGCAAGGATTACAAAAGAATCCTCATCAAAAGAACAAAGTCGTGTGATCAGACACCAGAAACGAAAGGTAAAGTGACTGCCGTGTCCAGAATACCTCATTGACTCCTCAACCATCTCAAGTTCCTCTTGAAGGATGAATGCTCACACCGAGTTAACTGAACTTAGGACTGGAGAACATCACGAAGGGGGTGGGCACCAAATAATTTTGAGCCTAAAAATCCTTTTTTCTCAAACCGTGAACCTGGCCACATTACAACCCTTAAAAGTCCTAACTGAAGCAGGGTTAATTCGAAAGCAGACTATACACAAGAATACGGTAAACTGACTCCTAGGAGATCCGCTAAACGCTTGAGTTGGTATCACACCATCTTTTCTTTCTTTCATAAAAACTCGATGTTACGACATCCTTTAAAGAAGTTTCTTTAAACTTCTTCAAGACAAACATGAAATTTGCATTAGAATTATATTTCTCATAATAAACATTCTTTGCATATGAAAAAGTGTTTGACATCAGGAAAGTTTCCATCATGAACTTCAGATGAAAAAGTTTTATCCTCCCGAAGGACAAGTTGTCTTCCGAGCTCCGCTGAGCAGAGGCAGCAATATCTCAAGTCTGATCACCCTCAGGGGCACAAAAGCGTTTGATTACTCTAACGAGTAAGTTTTCAATCAATATGAGGAAATCAAGTCAAGATTCGAAGAATCTCTCAAAATGTTAAGCAATCAGGGGCATTCACCCAAGTGTAGCTGAACCTACCTACAATACAGGTCAGACAGGGGCATGGTTCCAAAGTTCATGATATTGGGGCAAGATTAGATATAAACGAATCTCAGGAAGTCTTTATGAGGCAAATTTCTTCAAAGTCCCTACAGGCTGGGGCAAAGCACTATGCATTGGCATTCTACCCTCATCAGGAGATGTTCAGTTTAAAGTTCGGGTGTGAGCTAAACAACTTATGAACTTGAGGACCGTCAGGTCGTCATCCTCAGCAGTTAGAAGCTGAAAGTCCAATACTTGTTGGCATTCTTACAACCAATACGAATATGCAGAACACTATGAAAGCCAATGCCTGTTTGGTCCCTTTGAAGTCAACACTTGCTTGACCCATTAAGCCCACTTCATGGTGGCTGTCTCTCGGAGAACCAATTCCTGTTTGATGCTCCTGCCGATACTTGTTTGGTGTTCTAATCACTGTTTTCCTATCAACTCTTCGAATCTAATACATGTTTGGAAAGCTTCAAGGCTCAGATGTTTGACAATCTGTTTGCTCTTGCATTTGCCTATTGTGGGTGAGCATCACTATCTTCTGTCATGTGAGGAAATCCCTTTAAGGTGTCATGCTATATCCTGGGGAATTTTTCATCTGTTTATCTCGCAGGTATATCCTTTCGAGTACACCATGTGAGCGCGTTGGCGGATCTAGCCAAGTGAGAGATCCTCATTCCCTAACTGAGTGCATCCAGATGAGGTTTTCTTTGTTCCAAGATTCTCATCTCCTCAGTAAGCACATTTCAACAAGATCTCCGTGCTTCAGAAGCCTTATTCCCCGGTGAATGCCTTCTCTCCAGTTGAATCATGATTAAATGGTATCTGATTCCCCGGCAAGGTCTTAATGAGGTTCCTTGCCCGAATTCCTTGTTCTCCCCTGTAGAGTGTTTCTCTCCCCAACATATTGACTTGTTTTCCCCCAGGAGAGTCATCATATTCCCCAGTGGAGGCGTCTTTGTAAAAGGTTCTTGTGCCAAGTTCCTTATCCCCAGCGGATCTCTCATCTTCTCAGTGGATCTGTATGCAAAAGTATTAATCTTCCCCACTGAGTCTTTCCTCAGCAGAGATTCACATGCATCCTCCGCAGGATTTATTCTCATCAAAGACTTCCCCAGCGGAAACACAAGCAAATTGGTCACTCCTCATCATAATTTGTTTCCATGAGTTGCACTTATCTCCATATCCCCAGTGGGTCGAGAGTTTGCTTCTCCAGTGAAGTTGTTAGGGTATTCCCCAAGCAGTTAATTGGGATGTTCTCATCTTCAAGCAAGATTTATTCCCCAAGCAGAGCTCGCATCCATATTTGATCGTCTCCAGCAGATTTCTGATCCATCTTTGCCAGCTCATTGTTGTGACTTCTGGTCACCCGTCTTGTCCTCCCCGTGGAGTTCCACACTCTCTCCAGAACTTCTTCAGCAATCCAGTGCTCCTCCGTTGTCTCCCTAAGCAACATTCGAATCATGCATCATTCGCATTGCATTCTCTAAGCGTGTAGCGTCTTCCTCCTCGGAAACGTTATTCCATACACATTCATACATGCATCATGCATTAATCATATCATATCTGTCTCTTTCTGCAGGAAAGTTATCCAGATTCAAATGCTCCCCAGAGAGCAATATTCGCCTAATCATTACAGGCGCTTATCCTGATGTTTTGAATTAGAGGAGGATTGTTCAACTTATTTTCTGACGCAGCTCAGATCAGTTCAAAGACATTCCTATTCCCGATGCCCCCAGATCGGTGGAAGATATTTGTTCCTATCCTGATATCCAGCTCAGTTGAAGGAACCGCCTCCGGATCTCCTAAGATCTTCCGAAGGAGCAAGCCCTCTGATACATCAGATTAGTAGGAAATATCTACTCCCTGACGATTTAGTTCGTTCAGAAGAAGAAACTCGTCTGCCCAGTCCTGTTGCCTAACCATCAGTTGAAGACGCTTTCTTTACCCGGCGTACACAGTTCGGAAGAGATATCTGTTCCTATCCTAATATTCAGATTCAGATTAGTAGAAGGAACCGCCTCCGGATCTCCCAAGATCTTACGAAGGAGCAAGCCACTGATATCATTAGATCAGATGGAGATGTCTGCCTGATTGACTTTTTCATTCAGATGAAGATTGTCCTACTTATTTTCTGGCATCATGTCCAGATCAGTTTAAAGGCATTCTTTCCCCGGCGTACACAGTTCGGAAGAGATATTGTTCCTATCCTGATTACCAGTTCAGTTGAAGGAACCGCCTCCGGATCCCCGTGGTCTTACGAAGGAGCTAGACGCTAATTCCCAGATTAGTTGGAATATCTACCTGATGATTTAATTGCATCAGAAGAGATGTCTGCCCAGATTCCCAGATCATGATTCCCAGATCAGAGATACCTATTACCCGTTGATGTCCGATTCAACCGATGTATCTCCCTCGATTCCCAGATCGACTTAAGACATCTATCCCGATGCAAGTTCGGAGACATCTGCTACGCCTGATACTCAGATCAGTCGAGATGTTCCTTCTCTTGATAACCAGATCATTTGAAGTGTTTCCCCTGCCTGTGGGTGCCCGTTCCTTCTTATCACAAGTCGGAGCTTATTTACTTATCTAGATCAATTGAAGTTTTTTCTCCCTGCTTGCGGGGTGGTGTCATACCCTAATTTTTGACCCCCCTGAGATGGCATATCTTCAGGATTTTTCATCAGGTCAAGACAAGTTCCCAGAGCAGTCAGTTCTCCATCTGGTATCCAATCGAGGATGCTCAAAGACAAGAAAGCTCAGGCAAAGGATCAATCAATACAAGGATTAGTCCCTAATACAATCACGAGGCTCAAAAACTTCACTTTTCTCATCTATGATTGATTAGACATCCAGTCATATGAGTACAGGTTTACTCAGGTCACCAGACTAGGGTTTTGAGCCTATCAAGGACTAAAATCAGGGATCACTTTTGGGAAACCCTAAAAAGCCCCAGGGAACCATTCAAAGACATCAATCATCTTCAAATAACTCATATGACAAGATCCACTGGACATTACATCTCATTTCAAAGTCTACAGTCATCATTGTCCTCTGGTCGACAATTAGGGTTTTTGACCTAATTCACCAAGATAGTTGACTTTTAATCAGGGCATGAATCCAAAACTCAAGACATGATTCAAGAATCTCTACTACCTCAATATAATCCATTTACATCATTCATTTGAGGAAAAGATCTTGTTTCTACACAAAAGCCCAAAAATTCACTTTGTTAGGAAAAAGTCAACTGTGAAGGATCATCATTGACTTTTAAGGTTTTTGGTCAAAAAATGACTTTCAAAGATCAATATCATCAATATATGGATGTCAAAGTCATTTGACCAAAGAAATTCAAAGAAATTCATCAAGGAGCGAAAAGTCGGGAATTAGGGTTTTTGAAGGCATGGTGAGAACTCAAAATTTCACCTACACAACTCAAAAAACTTCCAACATGAAAGTTGTAGATCTTGCAAAATAAAACAACATCTTACAAAGGAACTTTTTTCAAAAGATCAACCATTTATGAAGTTTTGGAAATTTTGAAGTTTAGGTCATAAACACTTAGAAATTTTTCTAAGTGTTTTAACCTAGTTTTCTTCCAACTTTGGCCTCATTTTTCACAAATTTGCCAAAGGATTCTGAAGAAACTCCAAACTAATGATTTGAAGTAGATGTTTAGGGCTTTCCAAATTGTGTTCAACCTTCTCCAAATTCATTTTGAGCTAGGAGTTATGCTTGTTCAAAGTTGGCCTCATGAAGTGAAATTATAGGTCATGTACAATTTGAAACTTTGCAATTTTGTGCATTTTGCTTCACTAAATGATGCTACACGACCTCTAATACATCTGAAGACATGCCATACATTCAAATTCATCATTGCATAAGGATTAGAGAAGATTCCTAAAACAAGAACATGTGATTATGTAATGATTACTTTTGAGAATTTATGGCAAATTGATGAATCACCCAAGGAATCTTCTCACCAACCAATTAGAGCTCACTTTGCATCTGAATTGTCCCCTAAGATCAGATAGAATCAATGGATAGAGGAGGTGGCTCAAAAATGCAATGATCACACTTGGATATTCTTTGAAATTTCTTCATGGCTAAGAAACCAAACTTGCTTCACTAAGCAAGCTCACTCTCCCAATCAGTACTGAGACATTTGCCTATAAATAGAGGCCTCATTCTCATTCAAAAAACACACCAAAGTAACTCAATTCCTTGCTTTCTTTTTCTCTTCTCATGCTTATTGTTTTTCAAAGTTCTTTGGCAAGAAGAATCGTTTTCTTCAAACCAGAGCTCATCTTTGGAAAGTAAGCATTCTAACATCTCAAGGGAGGTCATTTGAGGTGAGCCAAGCACCTGGATCACTTCTGTAAGTGGAGGAACACCATTGTTGCTCTCACTTTGGAGCATTTGCAGTTGGAGGTCCATGGAGTAATTCAGGAGGTTCTGAGCCAAGCCAATCATCCAGGCACATTCCTCAGGTCATAGTGAAGCTAACCAGATGGCTGCAGCTCATCTGTAACTCAAGAATCAACACCCTCCATGTTCACTTGAAGCTGAAATCGAGGGAGGACCATAGAGCAATTCAGGAGGATTCAAGCTCCAATAAGCATTCAGTTAGCATCATTGAGTCTCAGGGAAGCTATTGAGATCATTCATTCAAGCCCAGGTGCTCTCAATCATCCTCACGACCTCCATTTTCAGAGGTAAGTTCCTGAACCTCACTTCTCTAATTTAAGTACTCTTTGTGAAATAGCTCGATTCTATCTTGTTCAGCATCATCAGAGGATTGAAAACCCTCTATCATCATCCATTTATCTTACAGTATAGTCATTTAATTTGATTTTGAAATTTTAGGGTTCTTCACGATTTCTGGTAAATTAGTTAGATGTAGTTAATATTAATTCATGTTAGTTACATATTTAGAATCGTGAGTGAATTTAGCGCAAGTTTCATGTTTACATCATTGCAAATGGTTGAGAGTTGAGAGAGTTCAGAAATTTGAATTGATGGAGCTTGAGGTTGAAGACGAAGATGGAGGGTGGCGCCATTTTTCAAATCTCTGAGCAAAGTTTGTTTTATTTTTAATGATAGGCGTTCCCTTAACGACTGAACAAACTTGCCCTAGTGGCCTCCCATACGCCCTTAGTATCATCATGCCTCAAGTCTGGGGTTCGAATCCCCCTCGCCCCAGACTTTTTGATTCTTTTATTTTTCAAGGATTTACAACTTGTTTTGAAACATAACCAAATGAAGGCAAGTCACTATCACCACACGCGCGTTGGCTCAGTGGTGTTTGTTTTGAGTGTGTGGCCTAGAGGGCGTGGGTTCAAACCCTCCAAGGGCCAAAACTATTTTTTTTCACACAATTTCTTTCATTTTCTCACAAAACTTCACATATTTATTTAACCTATCAAATTAATTTATTTTCACTTCATTTTTCACACACTTATCATTTAATATACCTATTTTGTGAATAATCAAAAAAATCATAAAAATATTATGTATTTCTTGAATTTTAATTAGGTTTAAAATAGTATGTTTTTAAGTGTTTTCTTAAATACTTTAAATATATATATTATCACTTTATTTTAACCTAATCAATTTGTGTCGCACGCTCGCGAAAAATGAACAGAGTCGCCACCAATATATTTATCCCATAAGGGAAAGGAATATCAGAAAACCTAACAAAGGAAGGAACAGTGTCTTGCGACCAGAGAATCAAGGTACGGGAGTCGGTTACGCGAGGGGAAGGTGCTAGCACCCCTCACGCCCATCGTACTCGATGGTATCCACCTATGTTTGTTTCTATCTAAAGGGTGTATATCAATGTCTAAATGCGAAATGAATGCAAAATGTAGGGAAAATAAAGAATTGTACTCGCACGGGCCCTACCCCGCTGCCTACGTATCCTTTTCAGGAATCAGAGTTACCGTAGCTCGGCTAAAGATTTTCTGTTTGTTTTTGTGTTTTTTAATTGGGCGGAGTCAATGTTCACGTTCTTGCATAAGGGACGACCTACGATGCGTACGAACGGAAATGACATTGCCCTTAGGTGCCAACGAGGCAAAAGAAAAAGAAATGATTGGTTTGTGTCTTTTAGGATAGATGAGTGATGAACAGTTCCCAATACCGGGCCACTCACCACTTTCTCTACTTTGCTTTAGTCTGAACCATTGTTAGGTGTTTTAAGTGTTTTTGGTTGTGTATTTTTTAAGGGGAATTAATCTGCGATTCGAATCACATAAAAATGTATAATGATCGAGAAGCAGATTAGGGAATAAATCCCACTCGCTTCCATCCCATTATGTAATGTTTGAGAAACAGATTAGAGAATGAATCTCACTCATTTCTCTCCCATTAATTAATGTTTGAGAAACAGATTAGGGAATGAATCCCACTCGTTTCTCTCCCATTAAGTAGTGACCGAGAAACAGATTAGGGAATGAATCCCACTCGTTTCTATGCCACTAAGCGATTGAGAAATAGATTAGGGAATGAATCCCACTCATTTCTCAATCACTTTCTTAATGTGATTCGCATCTTCCTTTTATTAATGTTTTAAAGAGTTGAAAAGAAAAAGAATGCAAAAGGGAACTAGATCTAACATTCTAATCTATGTTATTCTAATCTACAAATGGCCCTAAGGTCGAGGATAACTATCCTATCTCAATTCCTCTTAACAAAGAAGGAAGAGTCTAAGGGAACATGGCAAGCAATAGTAAGGAGTAAGCAACATCAAAGCAAGAAATGAGAGGCTAAGCATGGAAACAAGAGAGAGAAGCCCCAAGTCAGTAGCAAAACAAGGGATTGAGTGTCCCAAATCAAATACAAAAGCATCACGGTATCATACAAAAATATCCACAAGAAGTTACCAAAGTATCGCATGCGTCGCTACTTACCAATTAGCGGACAAACATCAATTAATCAAAACAAAAACAAGTGAACACATGGTCTAAGCTTGAAGTCAGTAGCAAACTCATTCATTTAGTTCCAATACCCTATGTTAATCTATATTAGTCAATTAGCATGAAACAATACAAAACTCTAACCAAAACTAGACAACACTAGGTTAATACTAGCTAAACGGATTCAAATTGTGAATGAAGTTAGAAACATGCAATCAAATGGTACAAGTCAGCAGCAAATAGCCTATACTAGATGCCTAAACAACCACAAAGTCATGCCAAGAAGTTCCACACAAAATTACGGGTCATTTGTACAAGTTACGGTGCAATTGTCAACCAAAAACAAGTTATTTACATGTGAGAAAGAAAAATCGAGTAAAATGGGAAAACATGATTTAAAATTTTCAATTCCAGGTTTTAGGACCTCTAAACATCCCTAATTATATGTACAAAAAGGAACCAACATTATTGCATGAATGCATTTTAATTTGAGAGCACAAACGTCACAATTGTCTAATGGAAACGCATGTTAAACGAGTCAAACAACACTAACCAAATACCAATCAAAACAAAGAATTAGGAGTTCATCTTTTATACACAACATCATGGGTTAGTCTACAGAAATCATACAAAAATTGGTAATTAGATTCTGATCCTAAGGTGTTAAACGAAATTAGTTTGTAAAATCTATCAAAACCAAAAGAAACACGAACATACCAAAGCAAATGATTTATTAAAAATAGTAAAACAATTTCTAAAAATATACCAAAAATGCTACAATTATTTAAACACATGAAATTATCTAAAACATATTTTTGCACATTTTTTACTGGAGTTAGAATTGATTAACCGAACAAAAGTCAGAAGAGAAACAAATTGCAAAAGGAGAAAAATCTAACAACACAGGGGGGTGCAGAAGCAAAATGAAATGCATTGGATTCTTGTAAAAGGCGCGTATTGGGCCTTATCCTGGGGGTGGAAATAGCAATTTCGTATGGCCTAATGGAGATTCAATCCATCTTCAGATTTTGTTTGATCCAATTAATCACAATTATCTTCCATTAAACTCATATTAACTAACATCCTATGTCAATTATCACATTAATCTAATTTCTAATTAACAAAAACAGTGGAAGAAGGATTAGGTTAAGAAATGTGTGAACCTTCCCGTAGAACTCAACTCGTTCCTCTTCTCTCACGAGATCGCAACCGGCGGCCACCTCTATCTTCGATTAGCTCCGACGGTATCACCACACCATCCCCGTCGTCTCCGCCTCGTATTCTTCTTTCATCTCTCTCCGTTTCTTCTCAACCTTTCTACATCTAAGCAAAACCTCAGCGAAACCTAGGAATTATAGCACTGAGAACCGTTCCGGTGAGTATTGCGATTGTATTGGATTTGTTGATGACGGAAGTGAAGTTGCGTTGAATCTTGGATGATAATCGTGATAAGAATTCTCGAAGGAAGAACCGAAGATGACACAAAGATGAGGAGAGTTCTTGAAGATTGATCGGGATTGATGAAGAATTGATCGAGAAGTTTGAAGATCGAAGAACTATTGAAGGTGATGAATTCTGTTACGCTTTGTTACTCTTTTTTTTCAATTCCGTTACGACCTTTTCTGAATCTCCTCTCCGTTTTTTTGTTCTATTTTTGGTGATTCAATTGGAGAGGTGCAGAAGATTGGAGATGATTTTCTAAGAGAGAATCCTGAAGATTGGTTATGGTTTTCTTTGGTTATGGTTGGAGGATGGAAGATGAAGATGAATGAAGTTGCAGAGAGGGTTGGATTATGGAGTGAGAAGAATATGAAGATTGATGATTGATGGATGAGAGAAGAATGTGAGAGTGAAGGTGGAAGAAAGTGAATTGATGGTGGATTATGGGTGGTTCTGCTGAGAAAAAATGGTGGTGAAGATGAATGAAGGGGGAGAGTGAAGCAATGCAGAAGATGGCGAATATATAGAGGTGAGTCTTTTGATTTTTCTGTTACACTCTGTTTTTGATTCAGTTGCCACTCTGCTTCTTCTCTTTTCTGTTATAGTCTGTTAGTGATGGTTGGAAAGTTGTTATGAAAATCTGTTGGAGTTAGTTACAGTTGGGGATTCTGTTATGGTTATTTTGATGAGAGTTTGAATTCGGTTATTGATTGGATGGTGGTTGTGAAAGGGTTCTGTTAATGGTTTGGAAGTAGTAAACTGTTAGTTCGGGTTTTGTTTAGTTTGGATTGTATTGTAATTTTGCGTGGGCATTTTGTACTGAGGCCTTGTTCATTTGATTGCATTTTTGCAAACATAACAATGTGAGCTTTGTAATGAACAATGTTAGTTTGTAATGAATGATGATGTTGAATGGAACTTGAAACGATGTTGTGTTCTTGTAATCCTTTTGAACTCAAAGACCTTGCATCTTAAGAAAGCTTGGTTCACCTAACAAGTCTTCACCTTCAAATTTTAATGACAACTCTTGAATCTTTGACTTTAATTCTCACGGTCCAAATTAACTTGCTATTGAAGTAACAAAATGATGAGAATTAGAAATTGTGTTGAGCAACTCAATCTTCCACGTTGTTGTATTTGTAGTTCAATCCCCCCATAACAATAATGCTTCGAAGGAATCCTTGAAGAAGATAATAATTGAGCATAGAGGAACGCCTTAACATGAAATCTAGTGAACCCAAATGAAACAACAATCTCAGACACCATGCGTAAGTAACTCTAATCTCTTGATACACACGGGGATATAGACCTTAATCCTTCGAACTTGGTGCATCTTGAGAGATAGTACCCTTGTATCCTTTGAATGAATGTGAGAGCCTCAAAGCAATATAGGAACCCTAATTCTTCACGATCCTTGATCCCAATGCCAGATTTATGGAATAATGATGAATGTTAGGTTAAACGACCTAGTGGAGGTATGCAGATGAAATGCAAAGCTAAAGCCAGTTAGAAATCAAGGGGTAGGACAAATTTGGGGTATGACAGCTGCCCCTATTTAATCGTCTTATACTCGAAGGTGAGATTGGCGCCAGCCTTTCGAACATTCGAAGTAGAAGAAGATTAAATACCGAAGACCTGAAATTTGTCCCGAGGAGATGGAGTGATCTTTATTCTTTTATTTTTGTTTTAATATCTGCTGGGGAAAGAGAAATTTTGGTTTTTTCTGGTGGAAGAATTTATAGTGAGTCATTGGATGAATGGTGAGAGCTTGTAACGTAGCCCAAGGTGCCAATACAAGGTTCTCAATGGAAATGATTGTTGTATGAAACTGTGGTTGGAAAATACGGGTTTGATGGAAAGGTAGGACCTATGATCCGTGACTCGAAACTAGGGTAAGGTCAACGGACCTACGACCCACAAGAATTGAAAAAGATGAAAATAAGGTCAACGGACCTATGATCCACAAGAAATGAAAAAGATGAGGATAAGGTCAACGGACCTACGATCCACAAGAAATGAAAAAGATGAGGATAAGGTCAACGGACCTACGATCCACAAGAAATGAAAAAGATGAGGATAAGGTCAACGGACCTACGATCCACAAGAAATGAAAAAGATGAGGATAAGGTCAACGGACCTACGATCCACAAGAAATGAAAAAAGATGAGGATAAGGTCAACGGACCTACGATCCACAAGAAATGAAAAAGATTGGGATAAGGTCAACGGACCTACGATCCACAAGAAATGAAAAAGATGGGGATAAGGTCAACAGACTTACGATCCACAAGAATTGACAGAAAGAATAAACATCAACACTGGGGTTGGAGGATATCAACGCTGAGGTTGGAGCATGTCAACACTGAGGTTGGGGGACATCAACACTGAGGTTGTGAAAGGAAAGACGTCGACACTGAGGTCGAGGACATCAACACTGAGGTTGGGACGAGGAAAGATAAACATCAACACTGAGGTTGTGAAAGGAAAGGCGTCGACACTGAGGTCGAGGACATCAACGCTGAGGTTGGAACGAGAAAAGATAAACATCAACACTGAGGTTGTGAATGACGATTGGCATCGACGCGGAGGTCGGTGAAGGAGTGATAGGCATCAACACAGAGGTTGGACAAGGAAGGGATAAGCGTTAACACTGAGGTTGGAAAAGAAAGGTATCGACACTGAGGTCAAAGGAAGAAAGAATTAATATCAACACTGAGGTTGGAAATTAGTTTTGAAATGGTTTGCCAGGACGGAAGGCAAAGAGTACACAACACGGGGGTTGGATCTAAAAGTTTTTCCGTACGAGGGAAGAGATCACGGAGACTAGTCACGACTAGACTCGATCAAAAGACATAATCACGAAGAAGTTGATGCTGGCGAAGCATAAGAATTACATTAATCTCTCAGGCCAAAGGCGGGGTGTAACTCATCAAGAGCGGCAATCGTTCGAATTGCCACACACCAAGTATGGTTATTCAAATGATTGAAAAATGAGGTGGGTTGAATGCCCACCCTCACTCACACTCTAATCTTCACGCAACACACGGGAAATAACCTCGGAGACAACGATTCTGACGAAGAAAGACAGGAGGGAGAAGATAAGATTTCTTTTGGGGATTGAGAATACCAGGTATTGGCACCATGGTTTGAGGAGATTTGTGATGTAGTAGCAGATATCAATCCGAGTTTGTAAGGACAACTTTTTCTGTGGGGATGTATCATCGTCTTGATTGAGTGTTGATTTGTATTATCTGGCTTATGCTTGGTATGCGTGTTTGAATTTTTCTATGGCGTAATGCTCCATTTTAATGGATATGCTACGCTTTGAGGATGCAATGTTATATGCAATGGAAACTATATGCAGAGTGCCAAATAAAGGCATTAGAGTGATAGAGAAGCATGATTATTGGAGTCCCTTGCTTGTTGTCTTGAGCTACCAATATGAATCGGTATTGGAAACCCTACAGTACCAAAGATCTTTAGCAACCGCATTGAGGATTGGAATGTAGCTTTGTTGGGGAGGAAGTGACTTCATTTGACTTTCCCTACACCTTGAACTGCTTGGGGATGGTGAGTTTGAGGAGATTCCCTCGATTCACCATGTTGAGGATGAGAAATTCTGACAAGGGGACCAAGTTGGGAATGGAACAACTCCCGTGAGAAATAAACTCATGTGCTTGGGGAGAGACCGAAGTTCCAGGAGAAATAAACTCCTATAATCGGGGAGAAGGCAATAAAACTCAGAAGATTGTGCCCCAAGATTCGTGAACTATGAAGGAATTTGCCCCAAAGGATCCTTGGGGAGATTTGTCGAACCTCGACGTAACTGCCCCAGATTGGTTGAACCCAAGAGAGATTCCTCGACTTGATTGCCCCAGATTGATGGAAACTTGAACGGATGCCTCAGTCAACAGAGTCTTCACACATCTTGCCCCTTGGAGTAATCAGCCTCTGAAGTGAATGGCTCATGGAATCGATCAACTTTTTCTGCAGTTGTTCATTGTTTGATCTTCCTTGATGTCAAATGTTTATTCACAAGTAAAAGATATTTGTTTTGAAGATGATAATCTTAATGCAATGCTCATGATAGCTTCGAAATCAAAGTTATTAAAACAAAGTTGTGACATTCAGTGTTTGAATTATTTGTCATATCGATACCAACATGAATGGTAAGCACACATCTAGGAGTCAGTTTTACATAACTTGCTTTTGAAATAAACCCTGCTTCAATTAGGTCTTTTAAGGGTTGTAACGTGGCCTGGTTCATGGTTTTAAAAAGAAAGGATTTAAGGCTCAAAGTCTAACCTAACCCACCCATTCTTCGTGATGTTCTCCAGTCCTAAATTCAACTTAACCCGATACGAGCGTTCATCCTTTAATAGGAGTTTGAGATGATTGAGGAACCAATGATGCCTTCTAGACATGGCGGTCACTTTACCTTTCGATTTTGGTGTCTGATCACACGACTTTGTTCTTTTGACGATGGTCTTTGTTTTGTAATCCTCGTTTTTCGCTTCTGCCTTCTTGTTTCCCTAACTTTTGCCTGGACAAATTCTTTTGAATTTTATTTTGGAGTCCAGCGGGATGCCCTAATTTTTGCCTAAGTCACTTGTTTTCAAGTTGGTGACTTAGCGGGCTCTCTTTTTTTTTATTCACTTCTTTTTTTTTTGAACAAGTCGTGTGATCCTGAATCTCTGATTTGTTGGAGGTAATTGTGACTGTCTCATTCTTTGATTGATGAGGGATTATCATTGTGATATTGATTTTCCTCAACCTTTTGAAAGATAACCATTGTTGTACCCTTAGATGCATACTCCTGATGGATTTTGATTGCTCGATCAGATTAATTGAACGCTACCCTGCCCCTGGGTTAAATGTGAGGGTTTTTTCTTTGGTATAGAAAAGAAACTCCTACTTCAAGGCTCAAAAGGGTTAACGAGGGTCTATCTCCCTTATATCTCCAGTGTTTGGGGATTAGAAACAATGCCTGTACATCCTCAGCGAGGTTTTATTCAAAAGCACACAGTTAGAGATTTTGCGTTTTTATTATTTTTCATCATTCTCCTTTTGATGTTTTTTGCTTTAGTCAAGAGTTTGATATCGATAGACAGAAAGATATGAGTGAACACCAATGGATTGATTTGAAACTAGCATATGCAGTGCATTTTTATTTTTATTAAAAACAAACAAGTTTTACATGGAGGAAACATTTAACAAAACAAGGAAAATTACAAATGAAAATGCAAAAATGAATTGATGATTGCCATAGTTGAGGAGGCTTGACTCCGTCTGGACTTGTTGATCTTGAATACTTTTTGCAGCTCCTTACAAACACTTCAGATTACTTCAAAAGAAAACTCCGACGAAGTCACCCAAGATTTGTAAATTTTTGCCTTACTTTAGGGATTCGAGCGATGCGAGTGATGCAATGCTCAAGATAAGAGTATGTCTTGCTTATCCCTCGTGCGGGAGCCCCAATCATAGTTGCTAGAATAGTAATCACCACCATAAAAGGAAGAAGCTAGTATGATCATCAAATTGAGAAGATCTATTTGTGGTGAAGAAGACCCAATACTCGAATCTTAACCAATTGAAATTCTAACAAACATGGAAGCGAATGGGCACAAGGCAATAGAATCACATCAATTTGTTTCTCACATTCTTTTTCTCTCTGTTAACAAGCAAGGGCCACTGAAAAGGAAATCATGAGAAAAGGCCACTGAGATATGAAGTAGAACCTTGAGGATGAGAAGCATTATGAAGAACACTCTTGATTACCACACGGAAGAAGATTCTGACGAAGTCACATAGGAATTTGTAATGCTTTTAGGGATTCGAGCAATGCAAATATCACAATGCTCAAGATAAGAGTACGTCTTGCTTATCCCTCGTGCGGGAGCCCCAAGCACCATTCAATTTATGTGAAGACCATTTGGAGTGAATGATATCGCTTTGGAGTCAATGAGATCTTGGACTTTGTGTTTCAAAATATTATAATCCTCAGTTGAATGTCCAGATCCAGAATGGTACTCACACTTTGCATTTAAGTCATATCCTTGAGGAATCGGTGTTGGAGGGGGCTTAGCCTCCCTTAGTTCGACCAAAGATTCATTGAGTAAATGGGAGAGCAGTTGGCTGTAGGTCATAGGAATCGGGTCAATCTTTCTTGGTGGTCTTCTCGGCCTTCGTGGACCTTGTTGTTGGTAATTTTGGTGATAGTTAAGAACATGAACCTGAGGATAGGCAGGGAGTTCCTCTTCTCCATTCTCTGAAGTTGCATTTGTTTCACTTTTCTCTTCTTCAGTGAATTCAGGAACATTGACCATATCTTGGATTTTACCCATCTTTAAAGCATTTTCAATTCGTTCTCCTACGACAACCAAACTTGAGAATTCGGAGGAAGCACATCCAATCATCATGTTCAGATAAGGATCTTTCAGAGTATTCATGAACATGTCTACAAGCTCTCGTTCCAAGAGTGGAGGTTGGACTCTGGAAGCTAATTCTCTCCACCTTTGTGCATACTCTTTGAAAGACTCATTAACTTTCTGAGTTAAACTTTGGAGTTGTAGTCTAGTAGGAGCCATGTCACTGTTGTACTTGTAATGCTTGAGAAAAGCCTCTGCTAATTCATCCCATGTGCGGACATGGGTTCGTTCAAGTCGCGTATACCATTCAAGAGATGCCCCACTTAGGCTATCCTGAAAGAAATGCATTAGAAGCTTGTCATTTTCTGCATACGGAGCCATCTTGTTACAGAATGCCTTGATGTGACTCATCGGACAAGTGGTACCCTTGTATTTCTCAAAACTGGGGACTTTGAACTTAACAGGAATCTTGATATCAGGCACTAGGCACAAATCTATAGCATTTAAACCGGAGGAGCTTCGACCTTCTAAAGCCTTCAATCTTTCTTCCAGAAGATGGAATTTTCTCTCATTTTCCTCGATCGGGAACTTGAAAGCCTCCAGTTCAGAATCGTTCTCATGACGTGAATCCTCCTTGTTATGAATTTCCACAGGCACAGGTTTTGACCCCCCATTAGCAACAGTGGTCGGAGTACCATTAGCCAACTTAGCAACACTTCGTCTGAGCTCTTCTTGCCCCTGAATAACAACATGGAGAGTCTCCAAGAGTTGGTTCATCCTCTCCCCCATAGTATCCATGTCCTTACGAAGTTCAACCTGATTTTGTTCAAGACGGTCCATGATTATCCTCTGATTAATCCTTGTATGATACGGATGTAGGGAAGTCAAATTTGTTGATGAAGCAGAAATCTGGATTGAAAGAGGACCCCAATAAGCTTCTGATAGAACTATGAAATGCATGATAATATGAATGCATGTTTCATTTATGAGAGATCCTAAAGTCTTTTCACAATCTTTCATTTTCTTTCTTTTTTATCTCTTTTTGGAATCAAGGCTTCTTTTTTTTGGTATAGAGTATCTTTTCTTTTCTTTTTTGCTTTTCTATTTCCTTTTCTTTTACATATCTTTTCTTTTCTTTTCTTTTCTCTTTTTTTTTGGAAATAGACTTTAGGATCTTTCATAAATGGAGTGGACAAAGCAATGATGTTATGCAATGCAAAAGCATGGGATCCACGGTCCATATAATCTTAGTAACCACTGTACAATCCTCTGAATAACTGATACAGGTCAAATGTCACAGGATCAAAGTTCCGACACCTTTTTGAATACCAAGAAAACCAATAGTCATCAACAGAACAGAATAGTCACCAACGGTACCTGTCATGTATATCCCACCCCACTCACAGGTGAATCTAGGTCAAGGCAGGTCAATGGCTTCCAGCGTTATCAGTTCTCCTGAAACACCATCATTGTCGCAAATACATGCCAACAACGGTATCTCATTTGAACCTCGACTGGTCGTGGGTCTCATGATCGCAATCAACAGGACCTGACATTCTGTTGGCGTCATGACTATCCACTCTATCCTAGGTATCCTATGTGTCACTCTGGCCTGGGTATTGGGCCTTTTACCTCATAGAACATCCCACCCAACCTGCAAAACAAAACAGAAAAATATGTGGCCCCCACGGGGACCCATAATATAGTCCAGATGCATGCGGAAAGTAAACATGATATGCAAACATATATACAAGATGTAAACACATAAACAAATAAATAAACACCCAATAAACGAAACAAACAAAGGCTAGGATCGACTTGCTTAGGTAATCCCCAGCAGAGTCGCCAGCTGTCGCACGCTCGCGAAAAATGAACAGAGTCGCCACCAATATATTTATCCCATAAGGGAAAGGAATATCAGAAAACCTAACAAAGGAAGGAACAGTGTCTTGCGACCAGAGAATCAAGGTACGGGAGTCGGTTACGCGAGGGGAAGGTGCTAGCACCCCTCACGCCCATCGTACTCGATGGTATCCACCTATGTTTGTTTCTATCTAAAGGGTGTATATCAATGTCTAAATGCGAAATGAATGCAAAATGTAGGGAAAATAAAGAATTGTACTCGCACGGGCCCTACCCCGCTGCCTACGTATCCTTTTCAGGAATCAGAGTTACCGTAGCTCGGCTAAAGATTTTCTGTTTGTTTTTGTGTTTTTTAATTGGGCGGAGTCAATGTTCACGTTCTTGCATAAGGGACGACCTACGATGCGTACGAACGGAAATGACATTGCCCTTAGGTGCCAACGAGGCAAAAGAAAAAGAAATGATTGGTTTGTGTCTTTTAGGATAGATGAGTGATGAACAGTTCCCAATACCGGGCCACTCACCACTTTCTCTACTTTGCTTTAGTCTGAACCATTGTTAGGTGTTTTAAGTGTTTTTGGTTGTGTATTTTTTAAGGGGAATTAATCTGCGATTCGAATCACATAAAAATGTATAATGATCGAGAAGCAGATTAGGGAATAAATCCCACTCGCTTCCATCCCATTATGTAATGTTTGAGAAACAGATTAGAGAATGAATCTCACTCATTTCTCTCCCATTAATTAATGTTTGAGAAACAGATTAGGGAATGAATCCCACTCGTTTCTCTCCCATTAAGTAGTGACCGAGAAACAGATTAGGGAATGAATCCCACTCGTTTCTATGCCACTAAGCGATTGAGAAATAGATTAGGGAATGAATCCCACTCATTTCTCAATCACTTTCTTAATGTGATTCGCATCTTCCTTTTATTAATGTTTTAAAGAGTTGAAAAGAAAAAGAATGCAAAAGGGAACTAGATCTAACATTCTAATCTATGTTATTCTAATCTACAAATGGCCCTAAGGTCGAGGATAACTATCCTATCTCAATTCCTCTTAACAAAGAAGGAAGAGTCTAAGGGAACATGGCAAGCAATAGTAAGGAGTAAGCAACATCAAAGCAAGAAATGAGAGGCTAAGCATGGAAACAAGAGAGAGAAGCCCCAAGTCAGTAGCAAAACAAGGGATTGAGTGTCCCAAATCAAATACAAAAGCATCACGGTATCATACAAAAATATCCACAAGAAGTTACCAAAGTATCGCATGCGTCGCTACTTACCAATTAGCGGACAAACATCAATTAATCAAAACAAAAACAAGTGAACACATGGTCTAAGCTTGAAGTCAGTAGCAAACTCATTCATTTAGTTCCAATACCCTATGTTAATCTATATTAGTCAATTAGCATGAAACAATACAAAACTCTAACCAAAACTAGACAACACTAGGTTAATACTAGCTAAACGGATTCAAATTGTGAATGAAGTTAGAAACATGCAATCAAATGGTACAAGTCAGCAGCAAATAGCCTATACTAGATGCCTAAACAACCACAAAGTCATGCCAAGAAGTTCCACACAAAATTACGGGTCATTTGTACAAGTTACGGTGCAATTGTCAACCAAAAACAAGTTATTTACATGTGAGAAAGAAAAATCGAGTAAAATGGGAAAACATGATTTAAAATTTTCAATTCCAGGTTTTAGGACCTCTAAACATCCCTAATTATATGTACAAAAAGGAACCAACATTATTGCATGAATGCATTTTAATTTGAGAGCACAAACGTCACAATTGTCTAATGGAAACGCATGTTAAACGAGTCAAACAACACTAACCAAATACCAATCAAAACAAAGAATTAGGAGTTCATCTTTTATACACAACATCATGGGTTAGTCTACAGAAATCATACAAAAATTGGTAATTAGATTCTGATCCTAAGGTGTTAAACGAAATTAGTTTGTAAAATCTATCAAAACCAAAAGAAACACGAACATACCAAAGCAAATGATTTATTAAAAATAGTAAAACAATTTCTAAAAATATACCAAAAATGCTACAATTATTTAAACACATGAAATTATCTAAAACATATTTTTGCACATTTTTTACTGGAGTTAGAATTGATTAACCGAACAAAAGTCAGAAGAGAAACAAATTGCAAAAGGAGAAAAATCTAACAACACAGGGGGGTGCAGAAGCAAAATGAAATGCATTGGATTCTTGTAAAAGGCGCGTATTGGGCCTTATCCTGGGGGTGGAAATAGCAATTTCGTATGGCCTAATGGAGATTCAATCCATCTTCAGATTTTGTTTGATCCAATTAATCACAATTATCTTCCATTAAACTCATATTAACTAACATCCTATGTCAATTATCACATTAATCTAATTTCTAATTAACAAAAACAGTGGAAGAAGGATTAGGTTAAGAAATGTGTGAACCTTCCCGTAGAACTCAACTCGTTCCTCTTCTCTCACGAGATCGCAACCGGCGGCCACCTCTATCTTCGATTAGCTCCGACGGTATCACCACACCATCCCCGTCGTCTCCGCCTCGTATTCTTCTTTCATCTCTCTCCGTTTCTTCTCAACCTTTCTACATCTAAGCAAAACCTCAGCGAAACCTAGGAATTATAGCACTGAGAACCGTTCCGGTGAGTATTGCGATTGTATTGGATTTGTTGATGACGGAAGTGAAGTTGCGTTGAATCTTGGATGATAATCGTGATAAGAATTCTCGAAGGAAGAACCGAAGATGACACAAAGATGAGGAGAGTTCTTGAAGATTGATCGGGATTGATGAAGAATTGATCGAGAAGTTTGAAGATCGAAGAACTATTGAAGGTGATGAATTCTGTTACGCTTTGTTACTCTTTTTTTTCAATTCCGTTACGACCTTTTCTGAATCTCCTCTCCGTTTTTTTGTTCTATTTTTGGTGATTCAATTGGAGAGGTGCAGAAGATTGGAGATGATTTTCTAAGAGAGAATCCTGAAGATTGGTTATGGTTTTCTTTGGTTATGGTTGGAGGATGGAAGATGAAGATGAATGAAGTTGCAGAGAGGGTTGGATTATGGAGTGAGAAGAATATGAAGATTGATGATTGATGGATGAGAGAAGAATGTGAGAGTGAAGGTGGAAGAAAGTGAATTGATGGTGGATTATGGGTGGTTCTGCTGAGAAAAAATGGTGGTGAAGATGAATGAAGGGGGAGAGTGAAGCAATGCAGAAGATGGCGAATATATAGAGGTGAGTCTTTTGATTTTTCTGTTACACTCTGTTTTTGATTCAGTTGCCACTCTGCTTCTTCTCTTTTCTGTTATAGTCTGTTAGTGATGGTTGGAAAGTTGTTATGAAAATCTGTTGGAGTTAGTTACAGTTGGGGATTCTGTTATGGTTATTTTGATGAGAGTTTGAATTCGGTTATTGATTGGATGGTGGTTGTGAAAGGGTTCTGTTAATGGTTTGGAAGTAGTAAACTGTTAGTTCGGGTTTTGTTTAGTTTGGATTGTATTGTAATTTTGCGTGGGCATTTTGTACTGAGGCCTTGTTCATTTGATTGCATTTTTGCAAACATAACAATGTGAGCTTTGTAATGAACAATGTTAGTTTGTAATGAATGATGATGTTGAATGGAACTTGAAACGATGTTGTGTTCTTGTAATCCTTTTGAACTCAAAGACCTTGCATCTTAAGAAAGCTTGGTTCACCTAACAAGTCTTCACCTTCAAATTTTAATGACAACTCTTGAATCTTTGACTTTAATTCTCACGGTCCAAATTAACTTGCTATTGAAGTAACAAAATGATGAGAATTAGAAATTGTGTTGAGCAACTCAATCTTCCACGTTGTTGTATTTGTAGTTCAATCCCCCCATAACAATAATGCTTCGAAGGAATCCTTGAAGAAGATAATAATTGAGCATAGAGGAACGCCTTAACATGAAATCTAGTGAACCCAAATGAAACAACAATCTCAGACACCATGCGTAAGTAACTCTAATCTCTTGATACACACGGGGATATAGACCTTAATCCTTCGAACTTGGTGCATCTTGAGAGATAGTACCCTTGTATCCTTTGAATGAATGTGAGAGCCTCAAAGCAATATAGGAACCCTAATTCTTCACGATCCTTGATCCCAATGCCAGATTTATGGAATAATGATGAATGTTAGGTTAAACGACCTAGTGGAGGTATGCAGATGAAATGCAAAGCTAAAGCCAGTTAGAAATCAAGGGGTAGGACAAATTTGGGGTATGACAATTTGTAAATATTTTTTTGATAAAACCCTAATTGTGTAGGTCTTAATTAGTTAAAAAGTCTTTATTTTTACCCTAATTAAGTTGACTTTTTGTCAATTTTCAAAATTGTTTTCAATCTCTGATAAAATCAAATGGTTAAGGTTTTCAAACAACAAAACCTTGTATCATTCCAAATCATTTTCAAATTGCTTTTACACCAGTACTGTAAAGTACTGGGCCTCTAATAGAGTGTAAGTCCCAAAAACCTTCTCTTCTTAGCTTGTTTTCAAAACTGTATTTTCAAAATCTTCTTTCTGTTTTCAAAACATTCTTCTGGTATTTGAAGGGCATTATTCCCGGTGAAACTCTTCAGATACCTATGTGACCTTTGTCCATCTTCACTTCTTCTGTTTTCAAAAACCATTAACTGTTTATCATATATATATTCAACTGTTATCCACCAATTACTGTTGAGGCTCTGTACATACTTCTTCAATGGCCTCCACTCCATCCAGGTTAGGCTTTACAAGCTTTCAATTTACAGTCTTTATTTAAATTACTGTCAAATATAAACTGTGCATATATATATTAGTTTAGAACTACGTTTGAGTATAAACCTTAGGACAGTTAAACTATATATATATTATAGGAATATGACCTAGGATTGAGAATGTCTTCCCGGTGAAGGCTCTTTCCTAATTAGAGATATGTAGTTCAAACCCCCAAGATGAATTATTCCCGGTGAAACATCTTGGTAAAAACATTAGAATCCAAATAATAGGACACATCCACCCAAAGAGGAATTATTCCCGGTGAAACCTCTTACCCATTTGCTTAGAGCCAAAATAAGTTCAAAACTACATAGCTTTCTCTTGTGCTATAACAAGGACCCTCGATTAGCCTCCTCTTGGGCTTTGTACAAGGACCCACAGGCTTCTTAAAAGCATTTCCAGCTTCCTCTTGAGCTTGTATACAAGGACCCATCAGGTTTCTTATAAACATAGGAACAGGTCTTTAGTTACCTTTTAGCCTACCCTGGTGAGTTTCTTCCAATTTAAACCAGACTTTAAACAAGCTAAGTTTGTCTCAATTTTGCATTGAGTACACCTTTTGGAATGAGAGACATGGACAGTCTCTGTCACCCTTATCTTCATCAATCTTCCTTAGCAGAGTCTAGGATCCATGTTTGATCATCCTCAGCATTGAGTCAGCCTTCATCTTGGGCTTTAAACAAGAAGTCTCCACTAGATAATCTTTCTGCCATTCATATTAACAAACTCCCCTGGAAAGGGTTAGCCTCCAACATCTGTCTAAAATGTCAAATCCCTGGAAAGGGTTAGCTTCCACACATTCCTTCATTCTAATTAAAAAACCCCTGGAAAGGGTTAGCCTCCAAAGTCAATTAATAAAAATGTCAAAAAATAAAGATTCATTTCTCTTAGGAGATAATTTCCCCAAAAGAGTCAAAACCCCTGGAAAGGGCCAGCCTCCAAAAAAAACATGATAAAGTCAGTTTTTTAACAGACAAATTCACCAGCTGAGTCAAAATCCCTGGAAAGGGTTAGCTTCCAAAGAAAAACAGTCTTTTAATAAATAAAACCTCCTCAGTAGAGTCAAAACCAACAAAAACAGTTAGCCTCAACCTTGGGCTTCATACAAGGCACCCAAACAATAAAACTCCCCTGTCAAGAGTCAGCCTCAACCTTGGGCATTGTACAAGGCAGATAATAGAGTCTCCCCAGTGAGTCCTTCATCACTCAGTAGCCACAACCTTGGGCTTTGTACAAGGCAGATAAACCATATCTTTCATGTGTCAAAGATTCCTAACACTTAGGATCTTTCCCCATATAGTCATCCATACTTAATTCATTTAAGAGTCCGCCACAACCTTGGGCTTTGTACAAGGCAGAAAATAATGTTTTCCCTAGCTAGAGTTAGCCACAACCTTGGGCTTTGTACAAGGCACATAAAATAGAGTCATTCATTCAATTATCCTCAACAGTCAGCCACAACCTTGGGCTTTGTACAAGGCACATAAATAGAGTCTCCCTAAGTAGAGTCAGCCTCAATTCTGGGCTTTGTACAGAACACTAAAATACCCTGTAATTAATCCCCAGTGGAGTCATCTCCCAGAATCAATAATAATTAATAAATCAATCAAAAAGCCTCAAGCTTGGGCCTCATACAAGCCAGCTAAAGTCAAATCTTTTATACAGTAGATAGACATAGCTTATCTCTATAGAGAGATATTTTTACTACTCTACCACATTCAAACAAACAAACATTTCCATTTCAATTGCAATTTTAATCAAGTCTCCCATTTAGGATTTTGAAAGGCATGAGCTGGCAGTAAAACCCAGACATGTGGTAACTTTCCCTAATTTGGATGAGCATCTTTCTTTCATTTAAGAGGCATTTGACTGGTATACTTGCACATACACAAGTAAGGTCCCCCTCTTGAATGAAATGAATTCAGTTATTCTGTCACTCTTTTAAATGTTTGTGGTAGAATAGTACAAATACCTCTCTGTAGAGATGATTTCATGTCTCTTTACTGTAAACAGAGATTTAATTCCAAGCTTCAACCTTGAGCTTTAAGCAAGGCACCAAAAACAATTAATTTCCCTAGTTAGTTCCCCGAACTACATTAAGCTCTGACTTCCACTAGGGATATGTAGGCATGAGGTTCACAAGGAATCTCAGCGAGCTAATAAAATACCAAAAATAGTCAGTCTGTCTATATGTCTGTCTTTCTTTAAATCAATTCAATTCCTTCTCCTAATACAAAGGAGAAACTTTCCCAATCATTAGCAATAAACACAATCACAAATGACACAGAGAAGGTTCCTGTAGAGTACTACAGATATGTAGGGTGTTTAAACACTTCCCTATGTATAACCGACCTCCCGGACTCCAGAATTTCTAGTCTAGGTGAAATCCCCACACTTAGCAAACTCCTAGGGTTTAGTTGAGATCTTTTTTCCCCTTTCCTACTCGTAGGACAAATAAGAAAGTTCGTGTGATATCGTAGGAAGAACTGAAACAAAATTCATCCCACCACGGGCGCATTCTCCTTCCAAATTTCGCGTGAAGGGTTTAGCGTGCCGTCCTCCCAAGTGAAACGGGGAGGTAAAAGAAAACGACCACCACAGAAAAATGGCGACTCTGCTGGGGATATAAGTGTTAAAAACCTTGGTTTTTCATCCAAACCAATGGTTGACCTGTTGCTGGTCCAGCCCCAATGAGGAATTAGGGATGCCAAATTCCCCCTCAAACAAGAGAGGTCCTGCCTAACCTCTGTGTCATATCATGTGTTTGTTGCATATATATTTGTTTATTTTGTTTATTCTGTATCGGGAAAGGGCTTGATTCCCCCTTGTGGTGAGAAATCCTATACCCGGATTTGAGTGCAACATAAGATAGGATGGAGGATGTCTTCCCGGTGAAGGCCCTCTAATCTTGGTTCACAATTCTACTCTTGGGATTTGCCTGGCTGGTTGTGATTAACTGCGCCACTGCATTCCGAGACTGATTTGTACCAGGAGGACCTAGAAACACATTAACCCCACTTAAAGCCTTTTTTAGGACGTAGAGCGGTGATTACGGAAGTAATTGTCACGCAGATACTACACTCAGAGAAAACTCTCTTATAGATACCAATCAACGTATCTTTAAGGTTGAGCAAAAACTCTGAGACCCCTAGAACCCGTTCTACAGGTACAAAAATCCTTAACCTTAGTTTACCATTGGGGCGGGGATTGCGTTTTAACTTCATGACCACTATACCCTTCAACGCCATGTTTGTTTAAAACTCTTGTGTGTGCATTCATGCATTCATGCATCATTCATTAATAAACAACTAAAAACAAAAAGAGTCTTTTTTTTCGAGTCGTTTTTCAAGGAAACTAAATAACGAACGTTTTGAACTTCATAGAAAGAGAGAAACGGAGAAAGGACTTAAGGATCTATATTATGGATTACGGAAGAAAGAGAGCTAGGAAATACACCTTCAAGATTCCCCAGGTCGAGGAACTGGGAAAGCTCGGAAAACTGGTGGTCAACCCCCAGGCTTTCAAGGAGAAGTATGGAAAACTTCTGCCTTTGCTCAATACCAACATGGTGGATGGGATCCTTCCCACCTTGATACAGTTTTACGATCCAACGTATCACTGCTTCACCTTTCCAGATTACCAGCTCATGCCTACGTTAGAGGAGTACTCTCGTCTGATTGGAATACCCGTGTACGCGCAAGATCCGTACTCCGGTTTGGAAAAGAATCCTGACGACATTATCATTGCTGCAACTACTCCTTTGAACGTAGTCGACATCAGAACTCATATGGTGAGTAGAGGAGGAATTCAAGGATTGCCCTCCAAATTCCTGTTTGATCAAGCTCGGTACTTCGTCAGCATCCAAGATATGAGCGCTTTTGAGGAAGTCTTGGCTTTGCTTATCTACGGATTGTTTTTGTTCCCTAACATTAACGATTTCGTCGACATCAACGCAATTAAGATCTTCTTAATTGGAAATCCAGTTCCAACCTTGCTTGCGGATGCTTATCACTCTGTGCATTCAAGAAACCTGCAGCGAGGAGGATTAATCACATGCTGCGTACCGTTGTTATACGAATGGTTCGTTTCACACCTGCCAAAGTCTAGCACTTTCTGGAACATGAGGGATGGCCTTTACTGGTCACAGAAAATCATGTCTCTCACTCATACAGACATTGATTGGTGTAGTCCTGACAACGACGAAACCAAGATCATCTTCAGTTGCGGAAGTTTTCCCAACATACCCCTTATTGGAACTAAGGGAGGAATCAGTTACAATCCAGCTTTAGCCCGTCGTCAATACGGCTATCCCATGAAAAATATACCAAGTAACATCCAATTGGAGGGTCTGTTCTTCAAGAACATCGACGATCATGGCAACATGCTGAAGAAGGAAATTGTCCAAGCCTGGCGTCTTGTTCACAGCAAAGGGAGAAGATTGTTAGGAAAACATCTTTGCATCTCCCTAGATCCTTACCTTCAATGGGTACGCGTCAGAGCATTCAAGCTCAGGATGCCATATCAACATCAAGAACCTATTCCCCTAAGGGAACCAATTTACCTTTTCTCCACCGACGTTGAAAAACTGCAAGCGGCATTAAACAAGGTATGCCAAGAAAGGAATGCTTGGAGGAACAAGTATCGAATCGTCAACACAGAAAACGTTGAGATTCATAACATCCTAAGAAGGAAGGATGAGTTACTTGAAGTGCTCGATCGACAAGTGACACAAACGTCACTTTCTCATCATATCCCTCCTGCTTCCTGGATCATCGATCAGCTCACGTCAGAGAACGCTCAGCTCAAGAAACAGAAGAAGATGTTAGAACGTGAAGTCGGCTCTTCATCAAAGTTTTAGAGTCCTTTCTCTCAGTTTCTCTGTATTTCCATTTTCAAAGTGTGTAAAAACGGCGTTTTCGCTTAATTAATAAAGTTTGATGTTTCATAACGTAATTATGGTGTTTCCTTGAAAAATATTAACTTAATTGCATATCATACATCGCTTTAGTCGTACGCACTGACACGAGAATTGTCGCGGATCTAATAGTCACTTTCCTTTCTCCAGAAAGAGAGGAGGAGAAGGAGGTGAACCAAGACTTTCAAGCTGTCTCATCCATACAACACTCGTTCAAGTCGCAAGAAAAGAATGGAAGACTTTGAGCAAGAGAATGAAGAACTCAGAGAAGAGATTAATACTCTCAAAGGTACTGTTGAAAGACTCAATAGTATGGTAGAAGCCCTGGTAGTTGCGCAGAATCGACCAACGCCAGAAGAACCGCAAAGGACTGTGGTTTCCGAGATTGTTTCTACTCCTATTCCTCAGTATACCATGCCGCCTGATCGACCTTGGGGCATGCCGTATAACTTTACTCCAGAAGGGTACATACCTCCAGCTTCTGAAGCTCCAAAAGTCACCATGGATATGCGTCCACCGGAGGGTTACAAACCTCTGGAAATTGAAGTTCCAAGAGCAACGGCAATGGGTTTCGCACAACAGAATGCTGAGATACCGAGATCTGCTGTCATGGCTTCTCCACAGCCCATTATGCATACTTTTCCCCCGCAGGGCGGACAAGTATATCATCACGCTCCAAGTGAGGATGCTGGCGTGTATGAAAGATTGGACGAGTTCCAAGAACAGTTTCTGCAAATGCAGAAGGAACTCAAGACTCTCCGAGGACAAGATCTATTTGGGAAGAATGCTGCAGACCTCTGTCTGGTTCCAAATGTTAAGATTCCTCACAAATTCAAAGTACCAGAATTCGAGAAGTATAAAGGGAATTCATGCCCACAAAGTCATCTTGTGATGTACGCTCGAAGAATGTCAACTCAGACTGATAATCAACAATTACTCATTCATTATTTTCAAGACAGCCTAACTGGTGCTGCACTCAAATGGTACATGAACTTGGACAGTTCAGAGATTCGTACTTTTCGAGACCTCGGAGAGGCCTTCGTCAAACAGTATAAGTACAATCTGGATATGGCTCCCGACAGAGATCAACTCCGGGCCATGACTCAAAAGGATAGAGAAAGCTTCAAGGAATACGCTCAGAGATGGCGTGAAGTTGCTGCTCAAATTTGTCCACCACTTGAAGAGAAAGAAATGACAAAAATCTATCTCAAAACTTTAAGTCCATTTTACTACGGACGAATGGTTGCAAGTGCACCAAGTGATTTTACTGAGATGGTAAACATGGGTGTGCGTTTAGAAGAAGCAGTTCGAGAAGGACGCTTGAACAAAGAACCAGAATCTTCTGTTGGTCCAAGGAAGTATGGAAGTTCTTTCCAGAAGAAAAAGGATCAAGATGTCAGCAATGTCTTGCACAAAATCAAGAAGAAATTCCAACCTCAAGTTGCAACAATAACTCCGGTTGTTAACTCAGCGCCAGCTTATCAACCTCAGGTCTCGCAACAACAAACTCAACAAAGGTCGCAGCAACCTCAGCAGCAGGTTCGACCTCCAAATTACAACAATCGGGCTCCAAGGTATCCTGCCTTTGACCCCGTACCAATGCCGTATGCAGAATTGTTTCCAACATTACTGGCAAAAGGACTCATTCAGACAAGGAGTCCTCCAAATCCTACAAACAGTTCCTCACCATGGTATAAGGCTGACCAATCTTGTCCCTATCATCAGGGGGCACCAGGTCACAATATTGAGAACTGTTTCCCTTTCAAGATTGACGTCCAACGATTAGTGAAGAGCGGAATGCTATCCTTCAAAGATACTAATCCAAACGTCCAAGCAAATCCTTTGCCGCAGCACAAAGAAGCTTCAGTAAATCTGATAGATCAACACCCCAATGTCATTCAAATCTACGACATTCGTCAGATAGGGGAAAATCTTGTCAAGATGCACGCTAAACAAGCTGGGTACGGTCATGTACCACCTCACAACTACTTCACATGTGAAATTTGTCCAAAGAATACTCAAGGATGTGCCGTAGTTCAAGCTGCATTACAAGAACAAATGGACTTGGGATGGATTCAACATATCCGAGTCAGAACTGAACATGACATCAACATGGTTCAAGGATGTCCAGGAGAATACAAAATCTACAAAGTTGAAGACCTTGAAGGATCGGTAGTCAGGTTCCACAAAACTTTAAATGGACTTGCCTACTTTGGAACAGATTTCCACGCTTACAGTAGATGCGAAATCTGTCGAAGAAATTCACGAGGATGTTTGCGTGTTCGCAACGATATTCAGAAGTTGATGGATGACAATACCATTACTGTTCTTGCCAACAGAGAAGATGATGAAGTCTTTACCGTATCTCCTCAAATTAATCAAGTTGAACCTATGCAAGTCAAGTATGATAGCAGGAAGACAGCAGTTGCACCACTAGTCATCTACTTACCAGGTCCTGTACCGTATGAGTCCAGCAAGGCTATACCATACAAGTACAATGCTACATTCATTGAAAATGGTAAGGAAATACCATTACCGTCTGTTGTCAACATTGCTGATGTTAGTCGAGTCACCAGAAGTGGACGAGTCTTCAACAGAACAACAGAAAATGTGGAGAAACCTTCGGAGGAAGTACCACATAGGCAAGACAATCATCCGACCAATGCTGTTCAAGCGAAAGAAAATGATGAGATCTTGAAGTTAATCCAGAGGAGTGAATACAACATTGTAGATCAATTACTACATACTCCGTCTAGGATTTCTGTTCTTTCCCTGCTATTGAGTTCTGAAGCTCATAGGGAAGCTCTACAGAAAGTTTTGGAACAAGCTTTCGTAGAACCAAGTGTTACAATAAGCCAATTCAACAACATCGTTGCCAACATCTCCGCCGGAACTAACCTAAGTTTCTGTGACGAAGATCTTCCTGAAGAAGGAGTGGACCACAATCTTCCACTTCACATCTCAGTTGGCTGCATGGGTGATACACTCACAGGAGTCCTAATAGACAATGGATCCTCTCTCAACGTCATGCCTAAATCAACGTTATCAAGATTATCTTTCGAAGATTACCCTCTAAGAAAAAGTCATGTCATCGTCAAAGCATTTGATGGATCAAGAAAGTCAGTTTTCGGAGAAGTGGATCTTCCCATAACTATTGGACCTCAGACGTTCAAAATCACTTTCCAGGTTATGGACATTCCAGCACAATACAGTTGTTTGCTAGGTCGCCCATGGATTCATGAGGCTGGGGCAATTACTTCAACACTTCATCAGAAACTGAAGTTCATAAGAAATGACAAATTGGTAACCGTATGTGGAGAACGAGCTCTGATCGTCAGCAACCTGTCATCATTCTCCGACATAGAACCAAAAGAAGTTGTTGGAACTAAATTCCAAGCACTTTCCTTGGACAAAGGAAAGGAGAAAGCAGCGTCTATCTCTTCATACAAAGATGCAATCCAAGTTGTAAAGGATGGCACTACCAGTGGTTGGGGGCACATTAATATTCCTACCAACAACAAGAACAGAACGGGAATTGGATTCTTTCCAACATCATCAAAAGCTATCCCAGGAATTGAGGTAGTTCTCCCCATTCAAGAAACTTTCTGCAGTGGAGGTTTTCTTCAACCTGTTCAACAAACAGTCAATACCATCGGTACGGAAAACACCGATGAAGAGGAATGGTTATCCTATCTTAACAGAGCAGGATATATCTCCCTACCAGAGTCTGAATCACCTTGCTGTTATCCGACTAAGGGATCTGAAAGTAAGACTCAACCAAGCAGTGATGAAGTTACTGACAGCTTCACCACCAGAAGTCATGGTTCATCAGAAGAAGTTCCTCCTATCCCCGAAGAGACTTGGGATACATTAGGAGAACCAAGCGGAAAATTCGACTACATGGTGAAATACTCCGCTCCTGAAAGTTCAAGAATCTCTCTTGAAGACATTGTTCCAACTGGATGGAACATTGATTATGAGTACCTCTCTCAGCCAAAAGAGATGTATAACCCTTGCTATTCATCATCATCGACTGGTGAAATCATCATTGAGGATTATATCCCCAAGTCACCTTCCGAGGCTAAGGATCTAGAGTTCACATATCTAGTCAATGCCATCTTGGGAGAAGAGCAAGACCAAAATACAGAAGAGGATGATCTCGAAAGTGTCTCCGACAACGAGTCTCTCCATTCAGAAGATTGGAAGTTTCCTCAAAAGAAAGTCCGACATACTCCACTCGGAAATGGGTATGCTCACACCGCTCAGTCTGCTGAAGTAGAAGAAGATCGTCTGAGTGTTGCAAAGACAGTGGTTGGTAAATCAAGACCTACCACAGGCCAGCTTAAGCCTAAGGTTCCAGATTACTTAGTGCACAATGGGGTTCGCCACTACTGGACAGCTGTTGAAGTTTCAACTGTTGTTCGCACTCCTAAGTAGGAACTTTCACCGTTATTTTGTCCTCTCACCATAGCCCAGGGTGAAGAGATGTTTCATAGGGCTTTGCATTTTACTATTTCTTAGGAAAATGTCCCTCTTTGCTTCGCCCAAAGCAATAGAGTTTTGTTTTATAGGGTCTTTGTTTCAAGAAATGACTGTCCATAAATAAAAATGTCATTCTGTTCCTTCGTTTAGTTTTTCCTTTTCTTTTTTTCGGAAATTGGTAATCCTAAAAAACACCCCTAAAAAACATCAAAAAATCATTAACTGCATACACCGAGTCTTCCCTCGTTGTCTAAATAAAACTTATCACACATATGCAGATTAATCATAAAATACCCCGTTGAAACGTGCGACCGTATGACTTCTCCAAGCTTTGAGTTTCCTGTATTCGAGGCAGAGGAAGAAGAAGACGAAGAAATATCAAAGGAAATTTCACGGTTACTTCAACAAAAGGAAGAGGCCATTCAGCCATACAATGAGCCTCTAGAGATCATTAACCTTGGTTCCGATGGAAACAGAAAAGAGGTTAAGATTGGAGCTTCGCTCAGTTCAGAGATCAGAGAGAGTTTGATACAGCTGCTCAAAGAATTCTCAGATGTCTTCGCTTGGTCTTATCAAGATATGCCAGGGTTGGATACCAGTATAGTGGAGCATCACTTGCCATTAAAAGCAGAATGCCCTCCGGTCAAGCAAAAATTGAGAAGAACTCATCCGGAGATGGCCATGAAAATCAAAGAGGAAGTTCAAAAGCAGATCAACGCAGGTTTCCTCGTCACTTCAGAATACCCTCAGTGGTTAGCTAACATTGTTCCCGTTCCTAAGAAAGACGGAAAAGTCCGCATGTGCGTCGACTACAGAGATTTGAACAAAGCTAGCCCTAAGGATGATTTTCCTTTACCACATATTGATATGTTGGTAGACAGTACAGCAAAATCCAAAGTTTTCTCATTCATGGACGGATTTTCAGGATACAACCAAATCAAAATGGCACCTGAAGACATGGAAAAAACAGCTTTCATCACCCCCTGGGGCACGTTCTGCTACCGTGTTATGCCTTTTGGACTAAAGAACGCAGGGGCAACTTATCAAAGAGCCATGACTACGCTTTTCCACGACATGATGCATAAGGAAGTGGAAGTCTATGTGGACGACATGATTGCCAAATCAGAAAATGAAGAAGATCACATACAGAATCTGACAAAGTTATTTCAACGCTTACGGAAGTTTCAGCTTCGCCTGAACCCCAACAAGTGTACCTTTGGTGTCTACTCAGGAAAACTCCTTGGTTTCATTGTCAGCAAACGAGGAATTGAAGTAGATCCAGACAAAGTCAAGGCAATTCAAGAAATGCCTTCGCCCAGAACCGAGAAACAAGTTAGAGGATTTCTTGGACGTCTGAATTACATCTCGAGATTCATATATCTCATGACTGCAACTTGCGCTCCTATTTTCAAACTTCTACGGAAAAATCAAAGTTGCGTCTGGACAGACGATTGTCAGAAAGCGTTCGACAGCATTAAGGAATATCTGCTCGAACCACCCATCTTGTCTCCTCCAGTGGAAGGAAGACCTTTGATAATGTACTTAACCGTCTTAGAAGACTCCATGGGTTGTGTCCTTGGACAGCAAGACGAGACAAAGAGAAAAGAGCATGCCATTTACTACCTGAGCAAGAAATTCACTGACTGTGAATCCCGCTACTCCATGCTCGAGAAGACGTGTTGTGCTTTGGCCTGGGCTGCCAAGCGTCTCCGCCAGTACATGATTCGACATACTACTTGTTTGATCTCTCATATGGATCCAATCAAGTACATCTTTGAGAAGCCTGCCTTAACCGGGAGAATTGCCCGTTGGCAGATGTTGTTATCAGAATATGACATTGAGTATCACGCACAGAAAGCCGTGAAAGGAAGCATTCTAGCTGAGCACCTGGCTCACCATCCACTCAATGGTCATGAATCAACCAGTTTCGACTTTCCGGACGAGGACGTCATGTACCTCAAGATGAAAGATTACGACGAGCCACTACCAGACGAAGGACCTGAGATAGGATCCCAGTGGGGCTTAATCTTTGACGGAGCTGTCAATGCTTATGGACGAGGAATTGGGGCAATCATTGTTACACCTCAGGGTACCCATATTCCATTTACTGCCAGATTAACTTTCAAATGCACAAACAATGAGGCCGAATATGAAGCTTGCATCATGGGTCTCGAAGAAGCCATGGATCTAAGAATCAAACACTTGGATGTATACGGAGATTCTGCTTTGGTCATCAATCAAATCAAAGGAGAATGGGAAACACGCCAACCAGGGCTAATTCCTTACAAAGACTACGCGAGAAGATTGTTACCATTCTTCGACAGGGTAGATTTTCATCACATTCCTCGTGAAGAAAACAATTTGGCTGATGCATTAGCCACACTCTCTTCCATGATTAGGATAAATCATTGGAATGACATTCCTCGGATCGATGTTATGCGCCTGGATAGGCCCGCTCATGTGTTCACAGTAGAAGCAATCATCGACGACAAACCGTGGTATCACGACATCAAGAACTTTCTTCAAAAGCAAGAGTACCCTCTTGGGGCGTCAAAGAAAGATAGAAAGACTTTGAGAAAGTTAGCTTGTAGATTCTTCCTGAATGAAGATGTTCTGTACAAGAGAAACTTCGACATGGTTCTGCTCAGATGCGTTGACAGAAAAGAAGCAGAAATACTCATGAGAGAAATACATGAAGGTTCCTTTGGTACTCACACCAATGGACATACCATGACAAGGAAAATACTGAGAGCAGGATATTATTGGCTGACGATGGAGTCAGATTGCTACCAGTACGCAAAGAGGTGTCACAAATGCCAGATCTACGCCGATAGAATTCATGTGCCACCATCTCTTCTCAACATACTCTCTTCCCCTTGGCCTTTCTCCATGTGGGGAATCGACATGATTGGAATGATCGAACCAAAAGCGTCCAACGGACATCGCTTCATCTTGGTAGCCATAGACTATTTCACCAAATGGGTTGAAGCAGCTTCATATGCAAACGTTACAAGACAAGTTGTCGTCAGGTTTATCAAGAATCACATCATCTGTCGCTACGGCATTCCTAGCAAGATAATCACTGACAATGGGTCAAATTTGAATAACAAAATGATGAAGGAGCTTTGTGAAGAATTCAAGATCGAACATCACAACTCATCTCCTTACAGACCAAAGATGAATGGAGCTGTAGAAGCAGCTAACAAAAACATCAAGAAAATCATTCAGAAGATGGTCATCACTTACAAAGATTGGCATGAAATGCTCCCGTATGCTCTTCATGGTTACCGTACATCAGTACGTACTTCGACTGGAGCAACTCCTTTCTCCCTTGTATATGGCATGGAGGCAGTCCTACCTATAGAGGTTGAGATTCCATCAATGAGAGTCTTGATGGAGGCAAAATTAACAGAAGCCGAGTGGTGTCAAAGCAGATTCGATGAATTGAACTTAATCGAAGAAAAGCGCATGACAGCTTTATGCCACGGACAGCTATATCAACAAAGAATGAAGAAAGCTTTCGACAAAAAGGTTCGACCTCGCACAATCAAAGAAGGCGACCTTGTACTCAAAAAGATTCAATCTTTTCTCACAGATTCGAGAGGGAAATGGACTCCCAATTATGACGGCCCCTACGTGGTCAAGAGAGCTTTCTCAGGAGGAGCCTTAATACTCACGACTATGGATGGAGAAGAATTCACCCGTCCTGTGAACGTCGACGCAGTCAAGAAATACTTCGCCTAAATAAACAAAAGAACAGCTCGCTAAGTTGAAAACTCGCAAAGAGCGACTTAGGCAAAAAAGAGCGTCTCGGTGAATCGAAAACCCGAAAGGGCGATTCAGGCAAAAATTAGAGACATAAAAAAAATAATATTAATCAATCCCGGTAGACTTAAAACCCGAAAGGGGTAGTTTACGCAAAAGTTAGGGATATATGGCAAGTAACTGTGTTCAGGACAAACTTGATCATTCAAAATCCATAGCGGAGTATTCATCAGCAGTAGGTCATCTTCTACGAAGCACGAATACAGCGCAACTCGGAGTGGAAGGGAAAGATAACGGTCGTCACGTTTCATCGTAGCCCTTTTCCCGAAAATTACCAATTTCCAACTTTGTAAATACTCCATGGAATCAAGCATTTGGCTGATTACCATTCCATATATAATAATTTGAGCCTTGTGCTTTTCCTTTGCAATCTAGTCTTATTCAGTTTCTTGAAATGCATTTTAAGTTTAAACAGTCATTTTCTTGAAACAAATGTTTTCATAAAATAAAAATGAATTTACTTGCAAAAATAAAGGTGAAATTTCTTTCTAAGGTTTACAAACAATAGGAAGAATGCAAACAGTTGCTCCGAGAACGGTTGAGACTCCGGGAACCAAGTATTTCCCCATGAGGTCGCTTTGCGAACATCTCCCGATGACGGATCTTTACTTCAATTCATATTACTTACTTCGGACAGCGGACAACTGATAACCAGATATTCCCAAGAGAGTTCGAACTACAAGAAGAGGACATCTTCTGATCAACAAGAATTCAAGTCGTATCTTAGGATTTTACATCCGCGACAATTCTATTCACATTCACTTTACATTTTATAATTGTCATAATATTCATGCATACATTACATCATAACTGCATAGTCAAATTAGGCTTTTAATCATGAGAATGCCTAAGTCATTGAGGCATGAACTCAAGTTTCCCCTGCAAGTCCTGGAGAAACTTTTTCCTTCAAGACAACAGATCCATGTAGAGAGATTTCCCCAAGCAAGTCAATAGATGGTAGTCTCCCTCAAAGAGATAGTTTGTTCACTTTTGGAATTCCTCAGCCGAGAATCTCCTGCAGAGCGACATTCGACAGTCTTCTTCAGATAAGATAGTCTGCTTCACATTTTGGAATTCCCTACAGGTTTGGTATTTCCCCAGCAGGGTCAAGAGGTGCCACTTCTTGTCAAAGAAAATTCAGAATCTCCCAGCAGATCACAAATGATTCCCCAGCGGAGTCAGTGAATGATAGTCTTCGTCCAGAAGAAGTTCAGATTCCCCAATTCAGAATCAGTCCCAGCAGACTCGACAAACAAAGTCAGAAATGGCAGTCTCTTTCCAGAAGACAGTTTGCTCAATCAGTCAGAAATGGCAGTAGTCTTCTATCCAGAAGAGTAGTTCATGATCCCCAGCAGGAGTTTGCAACAAATGGTAGTCTTTCCCCAAGGAAAGACAGTTTGTCTGTTAAATACTCAAGAGATCGACAAATGGCAGTTTCTTCAAACAGTTTGTCTGTTTCTGGGATGTTTAACTCCCCACAGAGTCGATGAATGGCAGTTTTCCTCTTAGGAAAACAGTTCGTTGATTCCCCAGGCATCAGTCGACGAATGGCAGTTTTCACCCCGAAAACAGTTCGTCCGCCTTCAAACAAAGTCATTAGCCCCTCAAAAGATCATGGGCCATATGACAATCTTTCAAAGACGTCAAGTCAAAAGGGAAGATGGTGAAGTTTCTTTATTACCATCAAATGGTATCTCGTTTCTTTATTACCGTCAAATGGTAAAGTGCTGATTTGATGAGGAAACAAACCTTTGAAGTTTCTTTATTACCAAAGTGCGCTCATCTCCAAGTGCTGATGAGAAGTTTGATGAGGAAACAAACCTTTGAAGTTTCTTTATTACCGTCACTAAGAAGTTTGATGAGGAAACAAACCTTTGAAGTTTCTTTATTACCATCAATCAAAAGTGGCAAACCTTTGAAGTTTCTTTATTACCGTCTCCAAGTGCTGATGAGAAGTTTGATGAGGAAACAAACCTTTGGAAATTTTCTCTTTATCTGAGATATTGTCCAAACACAACCGAGACCAGTTTCGAGATATGGACATCCGAAACAAGGAGAGGTTGTTTACCTTTTTCTAAGTATCAACACTTAGTTAAAGAAGATGGATTGCGCATCCTACATTGCCATCCATTCACCAGAATCCACATCAAGTATTTCTGCAGGAGTTTGTCTCCTCATCCCCCGCCAAGTGCGACAACGGGATCAAATCATGCAAAGATTTTATCAATTACAACATCTCAGGAGCGCCCAAAATTCGGGCATTCTTTGATATTTAAGTCTCTTTTACGCAGGAGAGATCGAGATCTCAATCTCTCTCCCTCCAGATAAAAGAAACTTAAATAGGGGCATCTGTCATACCCTAATTTTTGACCCCCCTGAGATGACATATCTTCAGGATTTTTCATCAGGTCAAGACAAGTACCCAGAGCAGTCATTTCTCCATCTGGTACCTAATCGAGGATGCTCAAAGACAAGAAAGCTCAGGCAAAGGATCAATCAATACAAAGATTAGTCTCTAATACAATCATGGGGCTCAAAAACTTCACTTTTCTCATCTATGATTGATTAGACATCCAGTCATATGAGTACAGGTTTACTCAGGTCACCAGACTAGGGTTTTGAGCCTATCAAGGACTAAAATCAGGGATCACATTTGGGAAACCCTAAAAAGCCTCAGGGGTCATTCAAAGACATCAATCATCTTCAAATAACTCATATTACAAGATCTACTGGACATCACACTTCAATTCAAAGTCTACAGTCATTATTTTCACATGGTCGACAAATTAGGGTTTTGACCTAATTCACCAAGATAGTTGACTTCTGATCAGGGCATGAATCCAAAACTCAAGACATGATTCAAGAATCTCTACTACCTCCATATAATCCATTTATATCATCCATTTGGGGAGAAGATCTTATTTCTACACAAAAGCCCAAAAATTCACTTTGTCAGGAAAAAGTCAACTGTGAAGGATCATCATTGACTTTTAAGGTTTTTGGTCAAAAAATGACTTTCAAAGATCAATATCATCAATATATGGATGTCAAAGTCATTTGGCCAAAGAAATTCAAAGAAATTCATCAAGGAGCGAAAAGTCGGGAATTAGGGTTTTTGAAGGCATGGTGAGATCTCAAAATTTCACCTACACAACTCAAAAAACTTCCAACATGAAAGTTGTAGATCTTGCAAAATAAAACAACATCTTACAAGGGAACTTTTTTCAAAAGATCAACCATTTATGAAGTTTTGGAAATTTTGAAGTTTAGGTCATAAACACTTAGAAATTTTTCTAAGTGTTTTAACCTAGTTTTCTTCCAACTTTGGCCTCATTTTTCACAAATTTCCCAAAGGATTCTGAAGAAGACATAAACTAATGATTTGAAGTAGATGTTTAGGGCTTTCCAAATTGTGTTCAACCTTCTCAAAATTCAATTTGAGCTAGGAGTTATGCTTGTTCAAAGTTGGCCTCATGAAGTGAAATTATAGGTCATGTGCAAATTTGGAACTTTGCAATTTTGTGCATTTTGCCTCAAATGGATGCTACACGACCCATAACATCTGAAACATGCCATGCATTCATTTTCACCATGCCATGAAGATTGAAGAAGATTCCTAAAAACAAGAACATGTGATTATGTAATGATTACATTTGAGAATTTATGGCAAATTGATGAATCACCCAAGGAATCTTCTCACCAACCAATTAGAGCTCACTTCTGCATCAGAATTGTCCCCTAAGATCAGCAAGAATCAATGGATAGGGGAGGTGGCTCGAAAATGCATCATTGCATTTGGATATTCTTTGAAATTTCTTCATGGCTAAGAAACCAAACTCAACTTCACTAAGCAAGCTCACTCCTCTGCAGCTATACTGATCCATTTGCCTATAAATAGAGATGCATTCTCATTCAAAAAACACACCAAAGCAACCATATTACTTGCTTTCTCTTTCTCTTCTCTTGTTCATTGTTTTTCAAAGTTCTTTGGCAAGAAGAATCGATTTCTTCAAACCAGAGCTTATCTTTGGGAAGTGAGCATTCTAACATCTCAAGGGAGGTCATTTGAGGTGATCCAAGCACCTGGATCACTTCTGTAAGTGGAGG